>NC_053025.1:152738904-152997589 GCF_003073215.2 Triticum urartu
CGGGTGTTCAGGATTTCCCAGGGCGCGCGTAAGCTCGTTGTTCTCTCTGTTGGGCGTGAATACCCCCTTTCGAGCATCTTCTATTGTGTCAAGTAACTTTTGTTCGGCTTCTTTTAGACATGCCTTCTTTGAAACCTCACCTGTCTTCGGGTCCAACTCCCCCACATGCGCATAGAGCCAAGTACTGCACCTGCGGGGCCAGCTCCTAGTAACCAGAGTGACCCCTGCATCCTCCATATCTTGCTCAGACTTATCCCACTTAGGCATTGCCACCGCGTAGCCACCTGGCCCCAGCCTATGGAACTGCGTCTTTTGCGGCATTGGCCTTGTTTTTTCTCGACCGTTCCTTAGATAATTTTGATTCCTTGAATTCCACGAAAGCGGGCCAGTGTTCCCTTTGCTTCTCCAGTGTTCCCGTGAATTCAGGAGTCTTCCTGTCTGCAGCGAGGTAGTTGGCCCATACAGTTTTCTTGTGGGTGTTGAATGCAATTGCCATCTTCTTAAGAGCAGCATCCTTGACTTTCTGCACATCTGCATCAGTGAAATAATCTGGTAGGGTGAAATGTTCCATCAGAGATTCCCAAAGATTGTCTTTTGCTCTGTCGTCGACCCAAGTAACATCTGGACGTTTAGTTTTTGGCTCTTTCCATTCTTGAATGGATATCGGGAGTTGGTCCTTCACAAGAACTCCGCACTGACGAACGAACTTTTTCGCAATGTTCTTAGGCGAAAGGGGTTCGCTAGAAGCTTTGATGGAATTGATGTTGTACTTTACACCCTCCTTCAACTTTTTGCCTCGACCTCGCTTTCTCCTGCTGTCTGTAGAAGCAGATTTGCTCGATCCGGAGGGCTGAAAGAAGAAAGATCGATTCGTTAATATATCTTCAAATAAAAAAACATCTGATGATCACTAGATGCCTTCTTATATAAATATACCTGGTCGGTAGTCTTTGTTATTTCAAGATCAACATTGTCTGTGTCATCATAATCATAATCATAATCATAGTTCATGATTTCATCAGCTCGGTCGTCCTGATCGAATATCTTATCATCACCCTCCCCGGTATTGTTCAGATATTGGGAGCCGTCATCTACTTCATTCAGATCATCTGGCCTGGTAGGGCTGCGTATGATCTCGAACATGGCCTCTTCTCCCTCTCTTCTGGTATTGTCCGCTATAGCTTTTATTTGACACTAATCCAGAAGAAATATAAAACAATCTAGTATTCAAATTACAATGCTTGGATGCAATCAATAAGGAAAAACTGAATCATATAGTACATAATATGCATCGTCTCAAATAATATATAATATCGAATACATTGTCTTGAATAATATATAATCTCCAATACATCGTCTCGAATAATCACTGGCTAGGTAGATAATAAATATCGAATACTACACAAGAATCACGTGGACACCCAAAGAGAAGGAACCATCACAGGATCATATCTCCGGTCATCTGCCCAAAGAACTTGTCAGGTATTAGAGAACCTGACGTCCATAGCAGCCATGTAGCAATGGACGTGCTCGTCCCCCTCCCTGATACGGCGACGCGCCACATCCGGCGGGGCCGGCTCCCTCTGCACCGAACTTGGCCCACGTGAACGCCACCAAAGGAGATCAGGGTCGACGACGGGACCCGGGTTCCTCACCAAGCGGCGAGCCCCTGAAGGTAGCACCTCCTAGTGCCAGCCCAGCGGAGCCTAGTCCTGGACATGGGTCCTCTGAAGCAGGACGTCGTCGCGAATGGGTTGACGGCGAGGATGCGGGCCGGGCATCATCGAGAAAAAATACTATATGCCGCAAAAGTAACATTTTTAAATTATTGGATTGTGATTTCTTATATACAAATTTAAAAATGCTCGCATACTAATTAAGCAATTCTATATGCAATTTCATACTAATTAAGCATCTAACACTAAAAAAAGAAAAAACAACTTCTATACATCCATTAAAAAACAGAAAAACAACATTATATAAACAATCCATACTAATTATATCCATCTAACATGCATTCATACATATATACTAGTGAAAAAATAATAATCTAAAACATGTAAACTAACTAAACATACAAAAGTACGTATATACTAATTAACTTAAGGAAATGTGTGTGTGTGTGTTCATCATGCTTGTGTGTGTATGGGCTCGGGGAGGGGCGGTGCCCATGGTGGCCGCTGGGGGCTAGGGAGAGGGGATAGAGGGGGGAGAGCTCACAGCGGGGCGACGTCGACGGCGAGGCGACAGCCGGGGGCGGCGACGTGACAGGGGCGGCGATGCGGGGTCGGGCCGGGGGCGGCGACGGGGACGAGGGCGGCGACGGGGATGGGGGCGGTGACGGTGTCGATCGATCGGGGCAGGCGGTGCTTCGATGGGGAAACAGAGGGAGAATGAAATTTTTTCAAGTGCTACTTATATAGAAGGCACCTTTAGTACCGGTTGGAGCCATCAACCGGTACTAAAGGTTTGTTTTGGCAGGCGAAAAGGAGGGAACTGCACCCCTCTAGTACCGGGTGGTGGCACCAACCGGTACTAAAGGCCCCCTCCTTTAGTACCGGTTGGAGCCACGATCTGGTACTAAAAGGGGTGCGCTGGCGCAGGTACGGTGCAACAAGTTTAGTCCCACCTCGCTAGCCGAGGGGCGTCCGCACTGGTTTATAAGCCCCAGTGCGGCAGCTCCCTCGAGCTCCTCTCCAAAGCAGGCCTACTGGGCCTATATGTTCTCTGCTACCGTATGGGCCTACTGGGCCTTTGCAGGCCTGCATCCTGGCCCAATAACATGTTGGGTTTCTAGTCGTATGCACGCCGCTCTGGCCCAGTATGCGGGCTTTTTATTTTCTTATTTTTTGCTTTATTTATTTTTGAGTTGTTTTTTGCTGTATTTAGAGTTTCTTTGTGAATATTTTTGCTTTAGGTACAAAAAATTACTAACTTTCTGTTAGTGCCGGTAGTTTTCAACTTTGAATCATTTAAATTTTGAATTAATTGAAATATGTGTGAATCACTAGTTTGTGAATAACTTAATTTTGTTTTATCATTACATTCAATTTGGTAATGCTTAGGTTATTTAAAAATTGAAATGCCTTTGTAACAAATGAGTTTTCCTTTGAAACCCTGATACTTCGAAAGAGATTGTCCATTTTGTACACGAAGTGCATCCAGTTTTTGCGGTAACCCTCTCTACTTTTTTGCACATGCTATGTGGGTGAAATTATGATACCATGCCAACTTTCAACCTTTTCTGAGTTCATTTGAAGTGCTTTTCAATTTCAAGGTCATTTAGTTGGAAAAAATCAGTAAATGCATGAAAGAATTTGTTTGCACATAAAATTTCTTCGCGTTTGAAATGCCAAAACACATAACTACCCTAACTATTAAAGAGATTCCCTCCTGGGTGTGAAACACAGAAGAAAGTGATGATAGTGAAGCCGATCGCGTCCCAGATCTTTGGGTGTGAAACTTTTTCTTCGCGTGTGTCCCTTTGCGCCGTAGCCATGGAAAACCTTCATCATTTAATGGGATTCTCGGGTCAATATTCACTGTGAATGGAGCAATTTCATCAAACTTTTTATAATCTTCTGACATGTCTGTCTTGTCATCCACTCCCACGATGTTTCTCTTCCTAGAAAGAACTATGTGGCGCTTTGGCTCATCGCATGATGCATTCGCTTCCTTATCTTTTCTTTTTCTCGGCTTGGTAGACATGTCCTTCACATAGAAAACCTGTGCCACATCATTGGCTAGGACGAATGGTTCGTTTGCATATGCAAGATTGTTGAGATCCACTGTTGTCATTCCGTACTGCGGGTCTTCTGTTACCCAGCCTCGTGTCGTATTGACCCATTTGCACCGAAACAAAGGGACCTTCAAACCACATCCATAGTCAAGTTCCCATATGTCCTCTATGTAACCATAATATGTTTCCTTTCCCGTCTTGGTTGTTGCATCAAAGCGGACACCAATGTTTTGGTTGGTGCTCTTCTTATCTTGGGCGATCGTGTAAAATGTATTACCATTTATCTCGTACCCTTTGAAAGTCATTATATTAGAAGATGGTAACTGGGACAGCGAGTACAGGTCATCTTCAATAGAGGCGTCATGCATGGTACATGTCTGCAACCAGCTGGCGAAACTCCTGGTCTGTTCATGTGTAATCCAGTCATCAGACCGCTTCAGGTGTTTGGAGCATAGAAAATTCTTGTGTTCGTCCATATATGGAGCCACCAAGGCGGAATTCTATAGAACTGTGTAGTGTGCTTCAGTGAGAGAATGTCCGTCCATACATATTATTTGATTCCCTCCTAGCGTGCCTTTTCCATCCAGTCTACCCTTATGCCGCAATTCAGTAACACCAATCGGCTTAAGGTCAGGAATAAAGTCAATACAAAACTCAATGACCTCCTCATTTTCATGGCCCTTGGAGATGCTTCCTTCTGGCCTAGCACGGTTATGAACATATTTCTTTAAGACTCCCATGAACCTCTCAAAGGGGAACATATTGTGTAGAAATATAGGACCCAAAATGTTAATCTCTTCACATAGGTGAACTAGGACGTGTGTCATGATGTTGAAGAAGGATGGTGGGAACACCAACTCGAAACCGACAAGACATTGCACCAAATCATTCTCTAACTCTGGTATGATTTCTGGATTGTTTACCTTTTGAGAGATTGCATTGAGGAATGCACATAGCTTCACAATGGCTAATCGAACGTTATCCGGTAGAAGCCCCCTCAATGCAACCGGGAGCAGTTGCGTCATAATCACGTGGCAGTCATGAGACTTTAGGTTCTGGAACTTCTTCTCTGCCATGTTTATTATTCCTTTTATATTCGACGAGAATCCAGACGGTACCCTAATACTGAGCAGGCATTCAAAGAAAATTTCCTACTCTTCCTTGGTAAGAGCGTAGCTGGCATGACCCGGATGTATGCCATCTTTTTCGTTCATACGTTGATGGTCCTCCCGTGCCTCAGGTGTATCTTTTGTCTTCCCATACACACCCAAGAAGCCAAGCAGGGTCACGCAAAGATTCTTCGTCACGTGCATCACGTCGATTGCGGAGCGGACCTCTAGGTCTTTCCAATAGGGCAGGTCCCAGAATATAGATTTCTTCTTCCACATGGGTGCGCGTCCGTCAACGTCATTCGGAACAGGTTGTCCGCCAGGACCCTTTCCAAATACTACCTTCAAATCCTTGACCATATCATGTACATCAGCACCTGTACGGTGGCGAGGCTTCGTCCGGTGATCCGCCTCACCTTTGAAATGCTTGCCTTTCTTTCTTATGGGATGTCTGCTCGGAAGAAGTCGACGATGTCCCAGGTACACATTCTCCCTACAATTATCCAAATATATATTGTCGGTATCATCCAAACAGTGCGTGCATGCGCGATATCCCTTGTTTGTCTGTCCCGAAAGGTTACTAAGAGCGGGCCAATCATTGATGGTCACGAACAGCAACGCCTTTAGGTCAAATTCTTCCCCCATGTGCTCATCCCATGCACGTACACCTGTTCCATTCCACAGCTGTAAGAGTTCTTCAACTAATGGCCTTAGGTACACATCAATGTCGTTGCCGGGTTGCTTAGGGCCTTGGATGAGCACTGGCATCATAATGAACTTCCGCTTCATGCACAACCAAGGAGGAAGGTTATACAAACATAGAGTCACATGCCAGGTGCTATGGTTGCTGCTCTGCGCCCCAAAAGGATTAATGCCATCTGCGCTTAGACCAAACCATACGTTCCTTGCGTCACCTGCAAACTCCTTCCCGTACTTTCTCTCGATTTTTCTCCACTGCGACCCGTCAGCGGGTACTCTCAACTTTCCGTCTTCCTTACGGTATTCTCTGTGCCATCGCATCGCCTTGGCATGCTCTTTGTTCTGGAACAAACGTTTCAACAATGGTATTATAGGAGCATACCACATCACCTTGGCAGGAATCTTCTTCCTGTGGCACCCGCCCTCGACATCACCAGGGTCATCGCGGTTGATCTTATCACTACAAAAAAAAGACACATCCGTGACATTTTGGGCCGAACAATTTTTTTTCTGTCATACATATGACACTTCTATGACGATAATTGTGACAAAACCCGGTATCATCATAGATGTGGTGGGCTCCTACTTCTATGACAAAAAATCATGACAGAAAATGGGCTTTTCGTCCTGGGAGGGCCGGAGACGCAGCTGCATGACATTTTTTGGGCCGTCCATGACGGAAAAAACCATGGTAGAAGTGAGGGGGAGGAAAATTTCGAGGAGTTCCCGGTTACGGTGGTAGGTTAGGGGCCGAGCGATGCGCGTTTCTCTCGTACACGTACGCGCGTGTGTGCGAGGCGTTGCCTCTAACTGAACCCGAGCGAGGCGTTGGGGTCTAACTGAACCCGAGCGATTGCACTGCAGGCTACGCATTACTGAACCCGAGCGATCGATTGATGGCTGTTAACTGAACCCGATCGAGCGATTCCTTCGCTACTGCTGCTAACTGAAGCCGATCGATGCTGCCTCTGGGATGAATAGTGAGCCTTGCGGGGGGGTTTGGATGAACAGTGAGCGGTGGTGTTGTCTCTGTATGAACAGGACCCCGTGGTGTTGTGGAGGGCTGGATGAACAGTAGACGGTGGAGGGGTTCCTGTGGAGGGGTGGTTGAACAGGACCCCATGGTGTGGAGGGTTGGATGAACAGTAGACGGTGGATGGCTGGTTGAACAGTAGCCAGTGGAGTAGCGCGCGGTGGAGGCTGGATGAACAGGAGCCCGTGGAGGCTGGAGGAGGTCGACGGTAGTCCATGGAGGCTGGAGGAGGTTGATGGTGGAGATGAAAAGTATCCCGTGGAGTCCCGTTTTGCGGTACGCCAGACCCCTCCCGATGAACAGGACCCCCGTTTCGACCATAGGAGGTCCGTTTCGTCCGTTTTGCGGTACGCCACACCCCTCCCGATCAACAGGACCCCCGTTTCGACCGTAGGAGGTCCGTTTCCTCCGTTTTTGAAAGTGCTAGTGATCGACTAGAGAGGGGGTGAATAGGCGATTTTTATGAAAGTCTTCAAAACATGGAAGTTTCAAAGACAAACAATAGAAATAAACCTATTACCATGCAGCGGAAGGTAGACTACACTAGGCAAACCATAGTCAAGTATTCAATGGAGTGAAAGCACAATGACTAATAGCAGCTAGGCAGTAAAGGTCAGGTAGGAAGATATTGTGAAGCCAATCAGAAAAAGCAGTCACTCAGTGAAGACAAAAGATAAAGCAATCATACAATGACTTCACAAGGACCAACAGTAAGTAAAGGGAAGGGAAGGATGAAACCAGTGACTTGTTGAAGACAATGATTTGTTGGACCAGTTCCAATTGCTGCGACAACTGTACGTCTGGTTAGGGAGGCTGAGATTCAACTCAGAAGACCTCATCTTCACCTTATTCCCCTTGAGCTAAGGACACCCAGTCCTCGCCCAATCACTCTGGTAAGTCTTTTCAAGGTATACTTCCAAACCTTCATAGACTTCGTTCACCGGCGATCCACAATGACTCTTGGATGCTCAGAACGCGACGCCTAACCGGCTGGAGGATTCACAGTCCTCAAGTGTAATAAGTCTTCAGATCACACAGACAGGAAGACTTAAGTGATGCCTAACACTCTTTGGCTCTGGGTGTTTAGGGCTTTTATCCTCGCAAGGAATTCTCTCTCAAAGGCTTCGAGGTGGGTTGCTCTCAAATGACAAAAGCCGTGCACTAACTCTGACCAGCCAACCGTTTATGGTTGTAGGGGTTGGGCTATTTATAGCCACTAGGCAACCCGACCTGATTTGTCCGAAATGACCCTTGGTCACTAAGGAACTGACACGTGTTCCAATGGTCAGATTTCAAACACACACGACAAGTTTACTTGAGCTACAAGCAAAGCTGACTTATCCAACTCTGGACAAGATTTGCTCTCATAGTCTTCACTCGAAGACATAGGATTTTGGTTAAGCATCACTTAAGTCATTCTGACTAGTTCACTTGGACCCCACTTAACAGTACGGTGGTTCCTATGACTCAACAAAGAAGAAAAAGAACGACGAAAGAACTAAGTCTTCGCGCTCCATAGTCTTCATGCGATGTCTTCTCTTGTCATAGTCTTCAATGTGAATGTCTTCACATACCACCTTTGACTTCAATGTCTTCTTACATTTTTAGGGGTCATCTCTGGTAGGAAAACCGAATCAATGAGGGACTTCTACCTGTGTTATCCTGCAATTCTCACAAACACATTAGTCCCTCAACCAGGTTTGTCGTCAATACTCCAAAACCAACTAGGGGTGACACTAGATGCACTTACAATCTCCCCCTTTTTGGTGATTGATGACAAATTGGTTGAAGTTTTCAACGGGGAATAAAATATGTGAAATTGTAAAGGATAGGTTATTGTCTTCATAAGTGGCAAAGGCTCCCCCTGAAGATGTGCATATAAGTAATTTGCTTTTGGTATGCAAATGCACATGGCAGGTTGTACTTGTGGAGATCCTCTTCAACTTATGATGACAATTCATCATGCATGAAAAGTATGTGAAGATAATGACATGCATAATGAAAAATGGACGTCTGCAGAATGATCTAAGTGTGGAATTTATCGTCGCACATGCGGAATTTATCATCGCATCACAGAAAAGCAAATAAGTAGCAGACGACCATCGAGTTTGAGTGTTACAACTCAAAGAACCAAATGTATCAAAACGCGAGAGTTGTAAACACTAGGCAAAATATAAAACCACCGCCCATATGGACCCGCTTGAAGACTATCAAACTCATATGCTTCTCCCCCTTTTGTCAGTAAGGACCAAAAAGGTTTGAAGACATAGAGCACCTACTCGTTCCCATGAGGAGTTGGTGAAGCAGCAGGGTCGTCGGAGTTGGTTGGCGGTGCAGATGAACTCGGTGCAGTGGTGATTCGCGCCGAAGGTGGTGAAGTAGCATCATCTTCATCATCGATGACACGTGCATTCACTGTTGTAGAAGAGGAGGAGAACTCAGAGTCTTCAAGAGATGGAGTACGCCGCAGCAAGGTCCTTCTTGGAGGTGTTGAGTCAAACTTGAAGCGTTCAGAGAAACCATCCTCTTGAAGATCATCTTCAGAACACATAAGCGTCAGCCCTTTCCATGTACGCCAACAAGTTTCATGGGCGACAAAGGCATTCTTGGTGGCAAGGTTGCGAATCCTGTTTACGTCCACCAAGAGGCTTTGCATTTGGCGCTTTAGCCAGTCATGATGCTTATCCTATTTCTGATGAAGGGCAACCAGAAGCTCTCGGTCATTGAGAACACGGGATCGCTTCTTGGGCCGTTGTGCAATGGTGCTTTCAGTGGCTTCAGTGAGGGCACGATGAGGTGCACGGGTAGTACCAGCCAGATGATAAACACGAGTGACTGCTGGGTCGCCTTCAATGTGTTGAGAGAAACTTTGCTTATCAGCATTCTGAAGACTAAGGGGCTCCTTGGCAGGCTCTGGATAGATGGCTTCAACTGACATGTCGACGTCAGGCACAAAAATCCGATGATTGCGAGCAGAGGGCTGATAGGTGATAGCTGAGTGTAGTTTGATCAGACGCATAATCCATGGGGCGTAAAACTTCAAGCCAAAGAGATCAGATCCGGATGTAGCAAGTTGGCGGATGAAGAAGTCTTGTGCATTGAAGCTTTTGCCGTGAAGAATATGGAAGACCAAAGTCTTCATTGCACCTTCCAGCTTTGCGTGTGGAGAATGTCCTTTGATGGGCCAGAGAGTTTGCCTTATGATGTGATAGATAGTGTGTGGCAGATACTCAAGGTCTTCAACAAAGAACTCTTAGGATATTCAGCATCTGGAGGCAAAGGCTTCATCATGCTAAGCATCTGACTCATGTTGGGTTCAAGCTTGTGAAAATGCTTTCCATAGCAGCACTGTGAAGCTGACAACCAGGTTCATAAAGATCTCCTGGAGTGGGCAGGCCAGTGAGCTCAATGATATCAAAGGCTTTGGCTTCGTGATGAACATTGCCTGTCATCCACTCAAGGACCCAAGTCTTCGGATCCCTGTTGTAGCCACGAATATGAAGAGTGGCATAGAATTGGAGCAGCAATTCTTCGTTCTAGTGCTCCTTGTCAGTGACGAACTGCAACAAACTAGATTCTCTGAAGCAATCCAGCGCTTCTTCCAAACAGGGCAGACCAGTTATGGCTTCAGTGTCAAGACGCATATGGGAAAAATGCAACCTTGATTGTACAAGATGCATGAGTAATAACTGCGCAACTAATAGCTCTAGAACCGATCATAAGATATTCTTGCCTTTGAGTAGGGGTTCTTGGCGCTATTGAAGAAGGTGTTGTGTGCTTTGAAGCCATTGATATTGAATGATCCGGGTGCAGATGCAGTGCCTGGAAACCTAGGCAGCATTCGTATTGGCTTCTGAACCTGAGGCCTGCGCTCGATGTGATAGTCAAATTGGGGACTAGCAGCAGGTGGAGGAGGCAGAATGGGCCATCGAACCATAACTGGCTGACCACGATCAAATGCCAGCTCCATTGTGTGAGGTCTTGGAGGGGGAACAGGGGCATTGGCATTGTCTTCATGGGCTTCAGGGGCCACATGTGCTTCAGGTACTTGGACCTCAGGTGCTGCAGCATTAACTTCAGGTGTTGTAGCATTGACTTCTGGTGCCTCATTGGCTTCTGGCGCCGTACTGGCTTCGTCCATGACAACGTCATTGGTGTCAGTGGCGATATTGGTGGCCGCCTCAAGGTTGTTGACCTCCACTTCAGAAGCTGGAGGGTCGGTCACGTTCTCCTCGAGAACAACATCTTGGTGAGACGGGGGTGTAGCAACTCGTGGGGCTTCTTCTTCATCTTCTTCTTCATCAGCTGATGCAGCCGGAACATCTTCAGCCATTTTGGCTTCAGATTTAGACACGTGCATTGTAGGAGTGACTTGGGGCCTTGGTCCTTTGCGAAGCCTACGTAATGCGGGCGACGCTTGTGGAGATGGAGTGTGCTGGGCCACAAAGTCATCATCATCTTGCACTGTTGGGGTAGTTTGCGGTGGAGGAGAGCTTGGAGTGTCTTGTCTCTGTGGGTGATCAGCCCACGATGCATCCTGAGCAGTTGGGGTCAGAGGACGACCAATGCTGATGAGTTCGCTGTGCGTGAGCACAGGCGATGATACCAGTTGGTGCTCGATCTGAGGAAGGACTTCATCATCTTCAACATTGTCATGGTGACCAATGTCTTCAGCAGCGGTGGGGTCAACTATTGGAATGTCTTCAGGAGCCTCTGTGGAAGCAGGCTCATGAATTACCATCTGTCGTTCTTGATGCGAAGAGGCAGGACGAGCAACCGAGATGGGCTCAACAATAAGGGGCTCTGTGGGAGCAGCCCGATCTTTCTTGGTTTTGCACTTCTTCTTGGAGGGAGCGACATCAGAAGCTTCAGCATGTTTCCTCTTTCTGGCTTCAGCCTCGGCAGCCCTTGTCTTCTTTAATTCTGAAGCCACTGTGGGGACCTTAGGCTTCGAGCCTGTCATACTGGCTGGGAAGACAATGGGATGTGCTTCCTGCCTTGTTGCTTCAGGTTTGGCCACAGCTGGCTTCTTCTTCTTCGTTGCAGCCATCCTGGGATCGATGCCGGGACGCCCAAGAGCCTTGCGCTTTTCAGCTTCATTGTAGGCTTGCACACACTTGTCAGCCAGACTCTTCATGCGCTCACGAGAACCTTTAGCTTCTTCGCGTTTCTTGAGAAAGGCTTCCTTGAGCTCGTGCAGCATAGTCTTGAAGTTCTTGACATCTTGCACACTGAGCTTTGCCATGTGCTGCTTGAACTGAGCTTTCTCATAGTCGATCTTTTGCTTCAGTTCAACGATGCGCTGAGCTAGAGCTAGCTCAGAAGCAATGGCGCCAGTGAAAGCGACACTGAGGCCAATTGGAAGTTGCAGATCATCAAAGCTGAGATTGGGGGTTTCAAACCACTCATCAACGAAGTTGTGAAGGATTGCTACATCAAAGAGAGGAAAATCATTGAAGATTTCTGCTTCTTCTTTGCTCTTGATCAGTTGCTCAAGAGTGTCATCTGCAAGATCTTCATCGCTGGACAGATCAATGGCGTCGTTGCGCAGAATAGCAGCAGCAGTCAGTTCTTGGTTGGTGTATTGCAAGGGCATCTTTGCTCTCTAGGGCATGGAGATGCGTGACAAATCTTCACACTGCACACTGTGTTCAGGAGGTGCAGTGGCCAGAGGCTTCGCCTGTAAGACCTTTGGTGCAGGAGCAGGCTTTGAAGCTTTAGGCTTCTTCAGTTTCTTTGGCTTCAGTGGTGTAGGCGCTTCATCAGATTCAGCGTCATCTGCAGGCTCATCCACGGCTGTCCCTTGAACCATGATATGAGTGATGAGACCTTCCAGGTTGTAGAAGGGCCCAACAAGATTGGGTTCAGCTTCGCGTGTGCCATCAGCATGAGGAGCAGAGGGGCCTGGATTGAAGTCTAAGCCTCGTGACTTCTTGTTCTCTTTGGCCGAGTTCCTCGCAAACTAAAGGTTGCGCTTGAACATATTATCATCGCGGCACCATAGTAATGAAGATGGGTCTGCATCCGCAGGCTGCGATCCATGGACCATGCAAGGATAGAAGCCTTGTTCAATGGCTTCAGCTCTGGACTTGGGTTGAAGATTTCTGTATAGAATGTCTCCCCATGGTCGTTTAATGGCATTCTTCTCAGCATACTCCTGGGTCACGAACCTGTACTTGAACCACTATTCTGCCCAATATCTTCGAATCCATTGGATTTGAGTTTTTCGCTGATTGTAGTCCTCCTCTGGATCTGTCTTGTACAGCTCATAGAGGTCAGGAGGCAAATCTCTTGAGGTGTTGCCACGACGCTGTCTGCCACCCTTTCTTGTAGGTTTCTCTGGTTCCATGAAGTTCAAACTGAATGGCCTCAACACGTTCAAAGGTTTCAAAGGCTTCCGCTTGCTGGTCAAACAGGAACTGGCTTCGGGAGAATTTATATGATGCTGTAAGAATTCTGCAAATGAATGCGGACTATGAGAACCAAGGGATTCTCCCACGGACATGTACCTGTGACAGCATTAAGGTGCGAGGGAAGGGGAAGAGGTCATATGCATTCTCAGAAGATTTTGAAGATAAATTAGTTTAGAAGACATTGACCTCATAGTGCGAAGACATTCACTCATAGATAGAGAGTTGGTTCTAGATTTGTACGAATCCACGAATAAGTACAAGTGAGGAATCTAACTACTTTGTGAAGCATAAGTGAACATATTAGGCATATTACGAGATGCAGTATGAAATAGATCCAACTTGTGTGAATAGAAACTTCTAGTGGTAGAAAGTGATGAATCTATAGGATCGAAGGGGCTGTAAAAAGGAAGTTTTATTTACCACACGAAGAACTGCTAGACAGAGTGGGAGAGGAGGCCGAGCAGTTCGATCGTCTGTGCCCTAACTTGGCGACGGAGGACACCTACGGCAACAGCGGAGAAGACGATGTCCGCGGCCGGCGTGAAAACGACGTCGGTGAGGTCGTGGCAGCTAAGCGCTTAGTCGCCGGCGTCGTCGAGGGCTAGCGGTGGCGCTAGGGTTTGTGCGAGAGTGGAAGAAAGGATAATGACTATGGTGAGGCGTGTATTTATAGGGACAGGGATGACACGGTGTTATTACACAGGTGCCCCTGGCGATTCACATCTGAAGGACATGTGGCCATCATGCAACATATCGGAGGTTGTTCCACGTTCCCACTCACGCCTAGATTGTCGGGTGGTCGTTCCCACTTCTCCGGGTTTCAGGTGAAGAAATTAGCATTGAAAACGGACTTAATGTTTGTCATTGTATCTTCTGCTGACTAGGACGCAGAGAAGACATTCGACAGTTTCAATAGAATGCATATGATTTGGACAGATAGAGTTTGAGATAGAAAGCATAGAGAGATTAGGGTCCGATCACATTCACTTAGTTCAAAAGATTCAACAAGGAAGATGTAGCTATAAGTGAATGCTGTAGAGGACAGAACACTAGTATGTATATATCAGAAGACAATCAAGTCAACATAGTGAAGATAATCATGAAGACAAGTTGAAAATGAAGAAAAACAAAATGTGATGACATAGCAAATGTAACGCCATGGGTAAAATACTTCAAATAGAAGAATTTGGTGGTGGCTTTACCCACCGTATAGGACGTATTAGACCCAGACACGGCACACAATTATCATGGCGCTCCGAAGTCAAATTCCACGTTAATGTATTCACACTCAGAATGTAAGTCTTCATTGATTGAAGATATATTTTACTTCGTGTGTTGCACATCTAAGTCATCAACATGCATAAGTGTTAGGATGTGTGCCTGATCATAGGACATTTGAGGATTCCAAGATATTTAGCTCACACCGTAACTTGCAAAACCTCTTCTCATCCAAGGGCTTGGTGAAGATATCTGCCAATTGCTCTTCAGTGTTGACGTGTATGATATCAATATCTTCCTTCACAACATGGTCTCTGAGAAAGTGATGACGAATTTCAATGTGCTTTGTCTTCGAGTGCTGAACTGGGTTGTTGGCAATCTTGATGGCGCTTTCGTTGTCGCAGTAGAGTGGTACTTGCTTCAGGTGAATGCCATAGTCTTTGAGTGTTTGCTTCATCCATAGAAGCTGAGCGCAGCAAGATCCAGCAACAATGTATTCAGATTCAGCAGTGGAGAGAGATACACAGTTCTGCTTCTTCGAAGACCAACATACAAGTGATCGTCCCATAAAATGACATGTGCCTGATGTAGACTTGCAATCCACCTTGTCACCAGCATAATCAGCGTCCGAGAATCCAACTAGATCAAACTCTGAGCCCTTTGGATACCATAATCCTAGTGTTGGGGTGTGAGACAAATATCTGAGAATTCGCTTCACAGCTAAGTGATGCGATTCCTTTGGTGCCGCTTGGAACCAGGCACACATGCAAACACTAAGCATGATATCTGGCCTAGATGCACATAAATAAAGTAAGGAACCAATCATGAAGCGGTATACCTTTTGATCGAACTATTTACCATTGTCGTCGGGACCCAGATGATGTTTGGCTGGCATTGGCGTCGTGTAGCCTTTGCAATCTTGCATTCCAAATTTCTTCAGGCAATCGTTGAGGTATTTCTCTTGAGATATAAAGATGGCGTTGTGTTGCTGACGTATTTGAAGACCAAGGAAGAACTTCAGCTCACCCATCATGGCCATCTGATATTGCTCTTGCATCATATATCCAAACTCGTCAGTGTATTTCTGATTGGTGCAGCCGAAGATAATGCCATCCACATATATTTGGCACAGAAACAGTTCACCATCATATGTCTTCGTGAAGAGAGTGGGGTCGAGGGAACCAGGTTTGAAACCTTTGCTCTTCAAGAAGTCTTTGAGTGTGTCATACCAAGCCCTAGGGGCTTGTTTGAGGCCATATAGTGCCTTGTTGAGCTTGTACACCATATCAGGATGTTTTGGATCTTCAAAGCCAGGAGGTTGTGCAACATACACTTCTTCGTCAATCTTGCCATTGAGAAAAGCGCTCTTCACATCCATTTGATGCAGAAGAATGTTATGATGATTTGCATAGGCCAGCAGTATGCGTATGGCTTCAAGTCTAGCCACGGGAGCAAATGTCTCATCGAAGTCAATCCCTTCAACTTGAGTATATCCTTGAGTAATGAGATGAGCTTTTTTTCTGACAACTTGACCATGCTCATCTTGCTTGTTGCGATATATCCATTTGGTGCCTATTATATTGTGCTTGCGAGGATCAGGACGCTTAACCAATTCGCATACATTATTTAGCTCAAACTATTGAAGCTCTTCTTGCATAGCTTGAATCCATTCAGGTTCCATGAAGGCTTCATCAACTTTCTTGGGTTCAGATATTGAGACAAATGCAAAGTGCCCACAGAAATTTGCTAGTTGTGTTGCCCTTGAATGAGTGAGTGGACCTGGTGCATTGATGCTATCAATTATTCTCTCAATCTGTACTTCATTTGCAACACGAGGATGTACAGGACGAAGATTTTGCTCTTGCTGATCATTGTCATCGTTAGAAGGATTGTCTTCAGGCTGAGCATTGTCTTCAGGTTGATCATTGTCTTCAGGTTGATCAGGTGCGGAGATGATAAGTTCCTCTTCAGGCTGAGCTTCAGAAGGTATGATTTCTCCAGTTCCCATAAGCTTGATTGATTCACTAGATGGAACTTCATCTAGCACATTTGGCAGGTGCTCTCTTTGCGAGCCGTTAGTCTCATCGAACCACACATCCACAGTTTCAACCACTCTATAGTGAAAGAGGTTGAAGACTCTATAGGAGTGCGAATCATTTCCATATCCAAGCATAAAACCTTCATGTGCTTTTGGTGCAAATTTTGAAGTGTGATGTGGATCCTTGATCCAGCACCTGGCACCAAATACTCTAAAGTAACTGACATTTGGCTTCTTGCCAGTAAGGAGCTCATAGGATGTCTTGTTCAGAAGCTTGTGAAGATAAACACGGTTGATGATATGGCATGCAGTATCAATGGCTTCAGGCCAGAATTTTCTTGGAGTCTTGTATTCATCAAGCATCGCCCGAGCCATCTCAATAAGTGTTCTGTTCTTGCGTTCGACGACGCCATTCTGCTGTGGCGTGTACGGAGCTGAGAATTCATGTGTGATGCCCAAAGTATCAAGATATGTATCTAGGCCAGTGTTCTTGAATTCAGTGCCATTGTCACTTCTGATGTGCTTTATCTTGACGCCATAGTTGTTCATTGCTCGATTGGCGAAGCGTCTGAAGACATCCTGCACTTCAGTCTTGTAGAGGATTATATGCACCCAAGTATATCTTGAATAATCATCAACAATTACAAAGCCATAGAGACAAGCAGTAGTAGTAAGAGTTGAGTAATGAGTGGGACCGAAAAGATCCATGTGGAGCAGTTCGAAGGGTTGAGTCATTGTCATGATTGTCTTCGAGGGATGCTTGGCCCTCGTCATCTTTCCTGCTTCACAGGCACCGCATAAGTGATCCTTCTTGAACTTGACGCCCTCGATGCCTATGACATGCTTCTTTCTTGCAAGAGTGTGCAAGTTCCTCATGCCAGCATGCCCTAGCCTCCGATGCCAGAGCCAGCATTCTGAAGCTTTTGCTAGAAGACATACGGCAAGTGCCTGCTGAGAAATCTAGCACGTACAAATCATCTTTCTGATACCCTTCAAACACTAGAGACTTGTCAGATTCCATTAGAACAAGGAAACGATATTTTCCAAACATCACAATCATGTTTAAATCGCAAAGCATTGAGACAGACATTAAGTTGAAACCAAGGGATTCAACAAGCATGACTTTATCCATGTGTTGATCCTTTGAGATTGCAACTCTACCTAGACCCAATACCTTACTTTTACCAGTGTCAGGAAATGTGATGTGACTTTTGTCAGATGGACGTAAGGTTGAGTCCATAAGAAGGCTTCGCTTGCCAGTCATGTGATTGGTACACCCACTATCAATAATCCATTCTGAAGTAGCTGGTGTCATACCCTATAGTGCAGTTAGGGGGATAGGCTTCACGAAGAGAATTGTGAAGCAAAAACATTTGACGAGCCAGTGGATTATGAAAGCTTAGATCGAGATTAGGACTGATAGGGCAAGTAGCAAGCGACTCAGGAACAAAGTACATAATAAGACCATTTGGGCATTTGATCTTGCGCCCTACAAGATGTTTAAGGTCCCCAGCAATAGCTTCAGACGATTTTGGTTTTCGTCTGGAGACCTTTCCCTGCAAAAGAGAGTCAAGCTTTCTTAGCCACCCACATCTTCAAGGGTGGCTTCGAAGCAATGAGTCAAAGTGCAGCATCTGAGAACTTTGGCTTTGGAGCCCTACCAAAAAGTCTTGCAGGTGGACAATAGTACTCATAAGAATAAGCAGAATAGTTCTTGGTCTTATGAACATGGCGGTTTGATGAAACGCACTCATATTCACAGGCCTGAGTATGGCTTCCCTACAAAACATTTGCGTTAGTGCCACTCAGGTGAGTCATCTGTCTATATGAAGCCTTTGGACCGTATGAAGCCTGTGGTCTGGGGTTTGTCTTCTTCACTTGTGGTGTCATGACGACATTCACAGGAAGATTCTCCAAACACCTTTTCGGCACCCAGACCTTCTTCATAGGCAGCCCATTCCTGCAGTTAGTACCAATATACCTGGCAAACACTTCACCATTCTGATTCTTAAACAGTTTATAGTTTGCATCAAAGGATTAATCAATAACAATGGGATTAGCACAAGTGAAGCCAGATAGGGTGGATGGATCTACTGAAGGTCCCTTTGCAGCAACCCATGTGGTTTTGGGGTACTGCTCAGGTTTCCAGTAAGAGCCGTCAGCATTCATTTTCCTTTCGAACCCAACACCCTCTTTCCTAGGGTTTTGGTTCAGGATCTGCCTTTTAAGGACATCACATAGTGTCTGATGACCTTTGAGACTTTTGAACATCCCTGTTTCAAGCAATGTCTTCAACCTAGCATTCTCATCAGCAATAGCAGTGGCATCCTCAGCAGAGGGGTTAGTTGGCACATCAGCAGTTGAAGATATTGCAATAGTAGTAGCAGTAGAATAACCAGCAACAGAAGTAGCGTTGTCATGCTCAATACATTTAAGACATGGTGGTTCAAATCCTTCCTGAGCGGAACTGATTTGTTTGGCGCTAAGTGACTCTTTTTCCTTTTGAAGATCTTCATGAGCCGCTCTCAATTTCTCAAGATCTTGTTTCCTTTGAAGATAATCATAGGAAAGCTTTTCATGAGTTGTTGAGAGCATTTCATGACGACTTTCAAGTTCCTCATACTTAACATGAAGATTTTTTATGTCTTCAATCAAGGACTGAGATCGAGTCATTTCAGCGTCTAATAGGTCATCGCTTTTGTCTAACAGTTTTTGAATATGTTCCATAGCTTTCTGTTGTTCAGTTGCAATTTTAGAAAGTGTTTTGTAGCTGGGTTTGGAACCACAATCAGAGTCATCTTCACTAGATGTTTGATAGTGAGTAGTGCGTGTGTTTACCTTGGCACCGCGCGCCATGAAACAGTAGGTAGGAGCAGAGTAGTCCTTGTCATTTGCATTGGTGTCGGTGAGGGAGTCATTGTCTTCAGTGTTGAAGATGGACTTGGCAACGTATGCTGTAGCCAGACTCACAACGTAAG
Source organism: Triticum urartu (assembly GCF_003073215.2). Lineage (NCBI taxonomy): Eukaryota > Viridiplantae > Streptophyta > Magnoliopsida > Poales > Poaceae > Triticum > Triticum urartu. The sequence continues at coordinate 152,758,132 of NC_053025.1, forward strand.
AATCAGACCCCTCCTCAGACTCCACCTCCGCCTCCTCAGAAGCGGACTACTCCTCTGAATCCATTTCCTTGCCAACAAACGCACGTGCCTTGCCAGATGAGCTCTTCTTGTGTGATGAAGACTTTGAGGAGGACTTGGAAGAATACTTTGAGTATTTCTTCTTCTTGTCGTCAGAATCATTCTCCTTGCTCTTCTTTTTCTTCTTGTTCTCATTGTCCCATTGCGGACACTCAGAGATGTAGTGGCCAGGTTTCTTGCACTTGTGGCATGTTCTCTTCTTGTAGTCATGAGCAAAAGCTTCATCATTCCTTGAGCTTGATCGTGAGGACTTTCTGAAGCCTTTCTTCTTGGTGAATTTCTGGAACTTCTTCACAACCATAGCAAGCTCCTTTCCAATGTCTTCAGGATCATCAGAACTGCTGTCAGACTCTTCTTCAGATGAGGAGACAACTTTTGCCTTCAAGGCACGAGTTCGCCCATAGTTGGGACCGTAGATATCTCTTTTCTCAGAAAGCTGAAACTCATGTGTGTTGAGCCTCTCAAGTATGTCAAACGGATCGAGTGTCTTGAAGTCAGGACGTTCTTGAATCATCGGGGCTAGGGTGTCAAACGAGCTGTCAAGTGATCTCAGGAGTGTCTTGACGACTTCATTCTTGGTGATCTTAGTAGCGCCGAGGGCTTGAAGCTTATTTGTGATGTCAGTGAGTCGATCGAACGTGAGCTGGACATTCTCATTGTCATTTCTCTTGAAGCGGTTGAAGAGGTTGCGAAGGACACTGATTCTCTGATCTCTCTGGGTTGAGACGCCTTCGTTGACCTTGGAGAGCCAGTCCCAGACTAGCTTAGATGTTTCCAAAGCACTCACGTGGCCATATTGTCCTTTGGTCAGATGACCACATATGATGTTCTTGGCAGTGGAGTCTAGTTGAACGAACTTCTTGACATCAGCAGCGGTGACACCTTCACCACCCTTGGGAACGCCATTCTTGACGACATACCATAGGTCGACATCAATGGCTTCAAGATGCATGCGCATCTTACTCTTCCAGTAGGGATATTCAGTTCCATCGAAGACTGGGCATGCAGCGGAGACTTTGATTATCCCTGTAGTCGACATAGCTAAAACTCCAGGTGGTTAAACCGAATCACAGAGAACAAGGGAGTACCTTGCTCTGATACCAATTGAAAGTGCTAGTGATCGACTAGAGGGGGGTGAATAGGCGATTTTTATGAAAGTCTTCAAAACATGGAAGTTTCAAAGACAAACGATAGAAATAAACCTATTACCATGCAGCGGAAGGTAGACTACACTAGGCAAACCATAGTCAAGTATTCAATGGAGTGAAAGCACAACTACTAATAGCAGCTAGGCAGTAAAGATCAGGTAGGAAGATATTGTGAAGCCAATCAGAACAAGCAGTCACTCAGTGAAGACAAAAGATAAAGCAATCATACAATGACTTCACAAGGACCAACAGTAAGAAAAGGGAAGGGAAGGATGAAACCAGTGACTCGTTGAAGACAATGATTTGTTGGACCAGTTCCAGTTGTTGTCACAACTGTACGTCTGGTTAGGGAGGCTGAGATTCAACTCAGAAGACCTCGTCTTCACCTTATTCCCCTTGAGCTAAGGACACCCAGTCCTTGCCCAATCACTCTGGTAAGTCTTCAAGGTAGACTTCCAAACCTTCACAGACTTCGTTCACCAGCGATCCACAATGCCTCCTGGATGCTCAGAACGTGACGCCTAACTGGCTGGAGGATTCACAGTCCTCAAGTGTAATAAGTCTTCAGATCACACAGACAGGAAGACTTAAGTGATGCCTAACACTCTTTGGCTCTGGGTGTTTAGGGCTTTTATCCTCGCAAGGAATTCTCTCTCAAAGGCTTCGAGGTGGGTTGCTCTCAAACGACAAAAGCCATGCACTAACTCTGAGCAGCCAACCATTTATGGTTGTAGGGGGTGGGCTATTTATAGCCACTAGGCAACCCGACCTGATTTGTCTGAAATGACCCTCGGTCACTAAGGAACTGACACGTGTTCCAACGGTCAGATTTCAAACACACACGGCAACTTTACTTGAGCTACAAGCAAAGCTGACTTATCCAACTCTGGACAAGATTTGCTCTCATAGTCTTCACTCGAAGACATAGGATTTTGGTTAAGCATCACTTAAGTCATTCTGACTGGTTCACTTGTGTCGGATTTCGGGTTCCGGCAGACCCTTAAGGTTCGAACTCTAGGGTGCACGCGGAGATTACGCCTTCTACCTCTCCGTCTCGCAAAGAACTATATTACTAAAAGAACTGCACAAGAGACACATGGTTTATACCGGTTCGGGCCACCGTTGCGGTGTAATACCCTACGCCAGTGTGTGGTGGGTGGATTGCCTCTTGGGGATGATGATGATGAACAATACAAGGAAGAACAGCCTCGCGAGGGTCTGCTCTTAGCTGGGGCGATGAACTGTTAGGAGGAGTTCAGTCGCCCTTTTCTTTCTCTCTTTCTAACCGCCACTAATTCTCACTCACTCTCACTCACCGCCTCCCCTGTTATGTGGGTGGCTGGTCCTATTTATAGAGGCCCTAGTCCTCTTCCCAAATATCGAGCGGGAAGGGAGCCAACAATGGCAGGCTAATTTGAAGGGGGACAGCAAGTATCAGCTATCCTGACAAAAGTAGTCTTCGCCTGCGCAAAGCTCTGGTGATGACGCCGTCTTGGGCTCCACAGTGACCTCCATCTCGTAGTCCTCCTGGTCTTGGTCTCGTTGCACCGAAATGGCAACCTTTGCCTGATGCCTCGGTACTCCGCGGCTGCGCTTGCTCCCTTTGCACCAAAGAGGAAAAGGAGGACGCTGCGCGGGCTGGCACCCGCCTGGCGCCCTGAGTCGTCATGGCTTGCGTCACGGGCTCCTCGTGAGGTACCCCGCCTTGATTTCTCCGCCTCCTCGTGAGCCAGCCTGATGAGGCCGCGCCTGAGGAAGCTCCACGTCGTCCGCCCCGCGAGGCTTGGCCCCTCGCGAGGGTCTTGAGTCTTGTGTTGATGAAGATGGGCCGTGCTGGGCCCCCTTTGAGCCACGCCGCAGGCCGCAGGCAGGCAAGTCTGGGGACCCCCATTCCCAGAACGCCGACAGTAGCCCCCGGGCCCAAGGCGCGCCCGGACTTGGCCGTGCCCAGAGGCGAAAGGGTAAGGGCGAAGCGCCGCGGGCCCTAACAGCCTGCGGCCTTGGGCGCCGCGTGGCAGTTGATTGGACGTGGGCGTCTCCGCTTCCCCACGACGCCTCGGTGACCGCACGGGTTGGACAAGTCCCTGCATGCAAATCGTGTCATGATTACCTGCGATCGTGGAGGCCGGCGGTTGGCCTTCGTCGGCTATAAGTACGGAACTGCGCATGCCCTTCCATTCCATCCCTCCTTGCTTCTCCTTCTTCCCGATCCTTGCTCCGTCTTGCCGCAATGGCTCTGATTCACCGGTTCTCTGCAGCGGAGAAGGAAAAGGCCCCTCGAGAGGGACCAGACCCGCTCCCGCCGAAGAAACGGCTCGCTCTTCGCGGCCGAGACGAGGAGGACCGTCAGGTGGTGTCGAGGCCTTGGTGCGAGCGGCCTCCGCCGGGGTTCCCGCTTCCCTTGTATGCACATGTCGAGGGCCTCGAAGGGGTCGATGCCGATCCCCGCGGTCAGCGCCGTCATCGGCGCCGACGGGTCACGAAGGTGTGGCTTGTTCCTCCTGGGGTCCATGCCGAGGGCTCCTCCCAAGAGTTCATGCTCCACGTCGCCATACCTCTCCAGTCTTGGATCCGCCTGCCTCCCTTCTTCGCCTCCATCATCTCGCGGGGGGAGCCCCTGGAGCTCTGGCTGCAGCACGCCGGCTGCAGCACCCTCGCGACCGAGGCAGAGGTCGCGGTCGTTGCCCCGGGCGAGGTCTACATGACTCGTGGCTGGAGAGAGATCGCCCGGGTTCGCAGGGTAAGGGGCGTCTTCGCGGTCCACTTGGAGTACGATGGCGCTTCGGTGATGTTCTTCAAGGTCTTCGACGCGAACGGGCGCCGGCTGGAGTGTTGCCCCGGGAGAGGTGGCCAGGACCTCGCCATGGTGAGGGCTAGGCCCGTCGACCGCTCCCTTGGTGGCTCTGCAGGCGACGGAGGCGCCGGAGGATCCAGTGACTCCAGCGAGATCTTCGCGACTCCGGAGACGAGTGACGACAGCTACGAGCCCACGAGCCGGCGCCGCTCCTGGAGCAGGGCGGGCTTGTTTGGCCGTTGCCGACTCTGATCTGGATGGGGTTGGCGCCGGCGCTTGACGGCCCACTGTTGATGATGGCATCTTTTGCAGGAGCGTGTGTAGTTAGCATCCCTTAGGATCCGTTCCCTGCGAGGAATCTAAATGCGCCCCATGGGGGCTTGTAAGGTGCCTGTAATCATGTTTGTTAATACATAACCCTTGCTGTAGAGTTGTGCGAGTTGCTGATTCCGTCTTAGCTCAGTTCTCCCTTTCAAACCTCGCGAGGGCTTGGTGCTCTGTGTCGACAGGTCCCAGTCCCAAGGCGGCGTCAGCCGTCGCTGGTATGCCAGGTCGCGATGCCGTGGTCAAGGCCAGGAGGTGAGCGACCTGGGGTCCGGTAAGAGCCCCTGAGTCGCGATGCTCAGGAGGTCCCCTTTGGCGCCCAAGCAGCCGTCGCTCGGCGAGAAAGGAGAGCGGTGTTGCTGACACGGAATTTCATTAGGTGCGGGGGTAGTGCTACGATAGCCGGTGCTTTCGGGTGGTGACTTATCTCAAGAGTCGGGGACTATTCCTGGTGTGTCGTCGGGTCCGCGCGTCGGCAGGAGCGGAATCGCTCTGCGAGGTCCTCACGCGCCCCTTATCCCCCGCCTTTGCTCCCCTTTCTGCTCTACATCCTCGGGTCCCGGCCCTCGAGCTAGTCTCAGCCGTCGCTGGTATGCCAGGTCGCGATGCCGTGGTCAAGGCCAGAGGGTGAGGGCTGGAGAGCCAGTAGGAGCCCTGAGTCGCGATGCTCAGGCACCCCCCCTTTAACGTGCAAGCGGTTCGCGCGGATGAGAGTGAAAGGAACGCCGTGAGGGCCTTGCCTGGCGCAACTCCCTTAGGGGATCCTGTAAACTCATCATAGAAGGAAGAAGAGGTTGCCATGTCAAATATCAGTCTGCCGTAAGTTGCTTCCGAGGGGAGGCGAGGCACTGGAGGCTTGACGAGGTGGCGCCATGCGGGGCTGCCGCGGCCAGATCTCAGCCATTCAGGTTTGTCGGCGTTGCAGGGACGGACCCATGCACAAGCGTCGTGCCGTTATGGGAGCAATTCCGTCAGTTGGCGTCGGTTGAGCAGGCAACTAGATCAAACATGTTAGCCGCGAAGGAGGTGATTCATTCAAATAGATGCTGGGAAGGTAGATATCGCTGGGTCGGGTCCGAGCGACATGGGGATGATGCAGCCCGAGGAGTGCCCCCAACAAAGCAAGCTAACGACATGAAATAAAAGGGATACATACCGCAGGGGCGGACCCATGTTGCCTGGGAACAATGCAGCCCTGGGAGGGCGCTCCCAGCTAGAAATGAACCTTGTAAGATGTCACCTGAAGGTGTCGAGAGCGAAGGGGTGTTGGTGCAGCAGACTCGGTGGGCTGCGGAAGCCGATCCTCATGAGCCCCCAGGCGCAGGGGCCTCGGGAGGCTCCAGAGGCACTGGTAGCTCTTCGCGAATCATCTCCATCTCCGCCAAGGCTACGGAACGCCTGTCTTCTTGAGCCTCCATGATGACCCTCATGAGGCGCTGGTACATAGCAACCGCGCTCGGCAAGCCGTAAGGCATGCGAACGTAGCCGTGGGGTGGACCCCCACAGCGCCCCACTCGCGAGGGCCAGAGGCGCTCCATCATAGCGACTTGGTTGAGCCCTGGTACGTCGATGCAGGCGTGCAACCCACCATCCTCGCCTGGATGGGGAGCCACAGCCGGTAGACGGCGGCAACCCCTCATGATTCTTGACTCCTGTAGTTCTTGAATGGCCTTGTCGACGAACTCCTGCAGGTCTGACCTTCCTTGCCTTGCTCCTTCTTGAGGGAAACGTGCTTCGTAACACACCTCCATGTGGTGCCCAAGCGCCTCCCTCGTGACCCTGGCCAGGTCGGTGGCCCTCCAGGTGAGAGCCCCTGAGCCCTGCCTGAGGAGGGCGCCGGGCGCGCTTTCCTATGCGATGGAAGGAGGTTCCCCCGGGCAGATGCGGGCCCTGAGGGGCCCGCCTCCCGAGGGGCCGGTCCGGATGATGTCTTCTTCTTCTTAGGGGTGGTCTCGAGAAGCCTCCTACTTCCGCGATCCGGGTCTTCCAGTGACGCGGCCTGAAAGGCTCGCTCTAGGGAACACACTGCATCCTTCTCTTCACAACGCACCGTGATGACTCCGCCACTTCCTGGCATCTTCAGGATGTTGTAGCCATGGTGAGTTACGGCCATGAACTTGGCCAGCGCTGGGTACCCGAGGATGGCGTTGTACGGCAGGCGGATGTGGGCGACGTCAAAGTCGATGAGCTCGGTGCGGTAGTTGTTGCATGCCCCGAAGGTGACAGGGAGGCGGACCTGCCCAATCGGGGCCGTGGAGCCGTCGGTGACTCCGGAGAAGGGCTTGGTTGGCTGAAGCTGGTCGTAGGGCACTTGGAGATTGTTGAACGTTTCCACGGATAGGACGTTGAGCCCTGCCCCACCATCGATGAGAGTCCTGGTGACCAGTACATTGCTGATGACTGGGGAGCAAAGCATCGGGAGGACTCCGGCTGTGGCCGCACACTTGAGTCGATCCGCTGAGTTGAATGTGATGGCGCATGCCGACCACCTGAGAGGGCGCGTTGCTTCAAGCCTGGGGAGGACTGCATTCACTTCGCGGGCAAACTGCTTGAAGATGCGTTGGGAGGCTGGGGCTTGAGCTCCGCCCAGGATGCAGGTGATTGCGCGTGGCTCCTGGAAGCCCCCAGCCCCCTCGTCTTTATGGCGGTCCTCGTTCCTCCTTGGCTGAGGCGGCAGTGGAGGGAGGCCTGCGTTGCCCTGTGGACGATCCTCACGAGGCTGATCCCTCCAGTCCCCCTCGCGAGGCAGGTCTCGCCAGCGATCCTTGCGAGGTTGATCGCGCCACCCTTGGCGCGGGCCGCGGTCTTCCCAGTGTCCTGCGTTTCTTCCTCCTCCTCGGCCGTAGCCCCGATCGGCACGGTCGGGACGACGGCCGATCCTTCCTTCTCGCACGGCGCAGAGTTCTTGGCATTCGTTGGTGTTGTGGGTGTGGAGGTCGTGGTACACATAGTACCGGCCGCCCCTGGAGGACTCAGGTAGATCTTTGCCCCGCTTGGTGTCTGGTTCTGCCGCAAGCACGGCAGCCCCCTTGCGCTTCACGTCCTTGGCCTTGGGATTCTTCTCTTCTGGGTCTGCGGCAGGCAGCTCGAGGAGGCAGAGGCGTCCCTCCTCAGCCCTGACACACATGGTCGCCAAGTTGAACAGTTCCAGGGAGGTGCATAGGTCTTCAAGCATCGCCAGCTCCTCCTTCATCTTGACGTCGCGCACACCATTAGAGAAGGCCGAGATGATGGCCTCCTCGGACACCTTGGGGATCTTGAGGTGCGCGCTGTTGAAGCGCTGGATGTACTTTTGCAGGGTCTCTCCGGGTTGTTGCTTGATGCGGCGCATGTCACTCACGGCGGGTGGCCGGTCGCGAGTACCTTGGAAGTTGGCGATGAAGCGGGTGCGCATCTGGTCCCAGGAAGAGATCGTGCCTGGAGCCAGATTCGGGAGCCAGGTGCGAGCTCCTTCCTTGAGCGCCATGGGGAACCAGTTCGCCATGACCTTCTCGTCCCCGCTGGCAGCTTCGATGCCCAGCTCATAGAGCTGGAGGAACTCTGCAGGGTCAGTCGTGCCGTCGTAACGAGGAGGCAGGTCTGGCTTGAACTTGCCGGGCCACGCGACGCTACGCAGCTCGGTGGTGTAGGCACGGCAGCCTACGGTGGCCACAAAAGGCTAAGGCTGGTGGAGAGCTCGGTCTTGAGGGTCCCCATGCACTGCAGCTAGGAGCAGCGCGGGGTCTTGGCGTGCCGGAGCTGGTGTAGGGTCGCAGCGTGCCGGAGCAGGGAGCGCCCGGGCAGCTCCTTGCGGGTGAGGGACTTCTTGGCAGCTCCGTTCTTGCTGCACTGGCACCTGACGGAGCGGGTTCCCCCAGGGGCCACGCGCCTTGGAGCCATGGCGTCTTCTTGGAGAGGAGGCGGCTGGTATGCCCCCGAAGCTTCGTTTCCTGCGCGGGGCGGGGTGCGGCGCAGCGGAACGGACGGCGCGGGAGAGCCCCCTGCGGCGCGGACGAGCTCGGCGACGCGGTCGAGCCACTCTTCGTAGACGTCGTCAACGGGACGGTAGCGCAGGAGCTCGTTTGCCGCGATGAGCGCAGCTCGAGCCTCCAAGGGTGCGCGGAGCGCGAGGGACGAAGAACCAGCTGGTGTGAGCGAAGGAGTAGCGGTGCAGCCGTCTTACCGCACGGATGGATGCTGAGACGACGCTTGCTACTCGCCCCCCGCTGGTCCGGTGGTGGCGTTGATGGAGGGTGATGGGGAACGACGAGGACGTCCGCCGACGGGCGCCGTCTGGGCGACGCGGGAAGCGATGGCGGCCTGGCGCTCAGCGCGGGACCGACGAGCGTCGGACATGGACGCGATGGTTGGAGGAGAACGGGGCGGTGGAAGACGAACTCCGGCACACCCCTACCTGGCGCACCAAATGTTGGATTTCGGGTTCTGGCAGACCCATAAGGTTCGAACTCTGGGGTGCGCGCGGAGATTACGCCTTCTACCTCTCCGTCTCGCAAAGATCAATACTACTGAAAGAACTACACAAGAGACACAAGGTTTATACTGGTTCGGGCCACCGTTGCGGTGTAATACCCTACTCCAGTGTGTGGTGGGTGGATTGCCTCTTGGGGCTGATGATGATGAACAATACAAGGAAGAACAGCCTCGCGAGGGTCTGCTCTTGGCTGTGGCGGTGAACTGTTAGGAGGAGTTCAGTCGCCCTTTTCTTTCTCTCTCTCTCTAACCGCCACTAATTCTCACTCACTCTCACTCACCGCCTCCCCTGTTATGTGGGTGGCTGGTCCTATTTATAGAGGCCCTGGTCCTCTTCCCAAATATCGAGCGGGCAGGGAGCCAACAATGGCGGGCTAATTTGAAGGGGGACAGCATGTATCAGCTATCCTGACAAAAGTAGTCTTCGCCTGCGCAAAGCTCTGGTGATGACGCCGTCTTGGGCTCCACGGTGACGTCCGTCTCGTAGTCCTCCTGGTCTTGGTCTCGTTGCACCGAAATGGCAACCTTTGCCTGATGCCTCGGTACTCCGCAGCTGCGCTTGCTCCCTTTGCACCAAAGAGGAAAAGGAGGACGCTGCGCGGGCTGGCACCCACCTGGCGCCCTGAGTCGTCATGGCTTGCGTCACGGGCTCCTCGTGAGGTCCCCCGCCATGATTTCTCCGCCTCCTCATGAGCCAGCCTAATGAGGCCGCGCCTGAGGAAGCTCCACGTCGTCCGCCCCGTGAGGCTTGGCCCCTCGCGAGGGTCTTGAGTCTTGTGTTGATGAAGATGGGCCATGCTGGGCCCCCTTTGAGCCACGCCGCAGGTCGCAGGCAGGCAAGTCTGGGGACCCCCGTTCCCAGAACGCCGACAACTTGGACCCCACTTAACAGTATGGTGGTTCCTATGACTCAATAAAGAAGAAAAAGAACAACGAAAGAACTAAGTCTTCGCGCTCCATAGTCTTCATGCGATGTCTTCTCTTGTCATAGTCTTCAATGTGAATGTCTTCACATACCACCTTTGACTTCAATGTCTTCTTACATTTTTAGGGGTCATCTCTGGTAGGAAAACCGAATCAATGAGGGACTTCTACCTGTGTTATCCTGCAATTCTCACAAACACATTAGTCCCTCAACCAGGTTTGTCGTCAATACTCCAAAACCAACTAGGGGTGGCACTAGATGCACTTACAGTTTTGCAGTACGCCACACCCCTCCCGATCAACAGGACCCCCGTTTCGACCGTAGGAGGTCCGTTTCCTCTGTTCTGCGGTACGCCTGGCCTCGTTTCCATCGCCTGTTCCGTCCAAGCCCTCCCGATGAACACGACCACGCATTCCGTTCCGACCCAGCCGGTTGGCTCCCACGCGTTCCGTTGCCTCCCGATGAAAACGACGCATTATGTTGCCTCCCCATGAACACGACGCATTTTGTTGCCTCCCCATGAATACGACGACGTTGTTTCTCCGTTCTGACCCAGCCATGTACACGAGCCATCGCCGTACGTATGCGCGAGTAGGTGTTCGAGACCCCGCCCGTATGTACACATACGTGGCCGTATTTTCTTTCTTGCACCCTGGCCGCTGTACGTACGTGTACATGCTACGTGCGCACCTCTACTACGACACGTGCGCGCCTCTACATCCACCAGTATATATGTATGTACACGTTCGTGACCAGAATGGCAACACTACGTACGCTTCGACTAGGTGGGTCCCGACTGTCAGGCACTTCCATGCGTGCGAAGATGTAGCTGGTGGGTCCCAGCAGTCAGGGAGGCGAATCGTTTTTTTGCCCGGACGCACTTCCTTGCATGGGAAGATGTAGCTGGTGGGTCTGAGCAGTCAGGGGGGCTGAAAGTGCTAGTGATCGACTAGAGGGGGTGAATAGGCGATTTTTATGAAAGTCTTCAAAACATGGAAGTTTCGAAGACAAACGATAGAAATAAACCTATTACCATGCAGCGGAAGGTAGACTACACTAGGCAAACCATAGTCAAGTATTCAATGGAGTGAAAGCACAATGACTAATAGCATCTAGGCAGTAAAGATCAGGTAGGAAGATATTGTGAAGCCAATCAGAACAAGCAGTCACTCAGTGAATACAAAAGATAAAGCAATCATACAATGACTACACAAGGACCAACAGTAAGTAAAGGGAAGGGAAGGATGAAACCAGTGACTCGTTGAAGATAATGATTTGTTGGACCAGTTCCAGTTGCTGTGACAACTGTACGTCTGGTTAGGGAGGCTGAGATTCAACTCAGAAGACCTCATCTTCACCTTATTCCCCTTGAGCTAAGGACACCCAGTCCTCGCCCAATCACTCTGGTAAGTCTTCAAGGTAGACTTCCAAACCTTCATAGACTTCGTTCACCGGCGATCCACAATGACTCTTGGATGCTCAGAACGCGACGCCTAACCGGCTGGAGGATTCACAGTCCTCAAGTGTAATAAGTCTTCAGATCACACAGACAGGAAGACTTAAGTGATGCCTAACACTCTTTGGCTCTGGGTGTTTAGGGCTTTTATCCTCGCAAGGAATTCTCTCTCAAAGGCTTCGAGGTGGGTTGCTCTCAAACGACAAAAGCCGTACACTAACTTTGAGCAGCCAACCGTTTATGGTTGTAGGGGGTGGGCTCTTTATAGCCACTAGGCAACCCGACCTGATTTGTCCAAAATGACCCTTGGTCACTAAGGAACTGACACGTGTTCCAATGGTCAGATTTCAAACACACACGACAAGTTTACTTGAGCTACAAGCAAAGCTGACTTATCCAACTCTGGACAAGATTTGCTCTCATAGTCTTCACTCGAAGACATAGGATTTTGGTTAAGCATCACTTAAGTCATTCTGACTAGTTCACTTGGACCCCACTTAATAGTATGGTGGTTCCTATGACTCAACAAAGAAGAAAAAGAACGACGAAAGAACTAAGTCTTCGCGCTCCATAGTCTTCATGCGATGTCTTCTCTTGTCATAGTCTTCAATGTGAATGTCTTCACATACCACCTTTGACTTCAATGTCTTCTTACATTTTTAGGGGTCATCTCTGGTAGGAAAACCGAATCAATGAGGGACTTCTACCTGTGTTATCCTGCAATTCTCACAAACACATTAGTCCCTCAACTAGGTTTGTCGTCAATACTCCAAACCCAACTAGGGGTGGCACTAGATGCACTTACAATCTCCCCCTTTTTGGTGATTGATGACGAACTAGTTGAAGTTTTCAACGGGGAATAAAATATGTGAAATTGTAAAGGATAGGGGATTGTCTTCATAAGTGGCAAAGGCTCCCCCTGAAGATGTGCATATAAGTAATTTGCTTTTGGTATGCAAATGCACATGGCAGGTTGTACTTGTGGAGATCCTCTTCAACTTATGATGACAATTCATCATGCATGAAAAGTATGTGAAGATAATGACGTGCATAATGAAAAATGGATGTCTGCAAAATGATCGAAGTGCGGAATTTATCGTCGCACATGCGGAATTTATCATCGCATCACAGAATAGCAAATAAGTAGCAGATGACCATCGAGTTTAAGTGTTACAACTCAAAGAACCAAATGTATCAAAAACGAGAGTTGTAAGCACTTGGCAAAAGTAGCAAAAAAATAAATCAACCACCCATATAGACCCGCTTGAAGACAATCAACTCATATGCTTCTCCCCCTTTTGTCAGTGAGGACCAAAAAGGTTTGAAGACATAGAGCGCCTACTCGTTCCCATGAGGTGCAGGCGAGGCAGCAGGGTCGTCGTTGAGATCCGGTGGTGCAGAGGAACTTGGTGCAGTGTCGACACACGCTGAAGTTGGAGGAGGTGAAGTTGCATCATCTTGGTCATCGATGACTCTGGCATTTACGGTCGCAGCTGAGGACGAGTATTTAGAGTCTTCAAGTGAGGGAGTCCGACGCAAGTGAGCATTTCTGGGAGGAGTTGAGTCAAACTTGCAGCGTTCTGTGAAGCCATCGTCATGCAGATCAGCTTCAGCACTAAGTAGGGTCAAACTCTTCCACGACCTCCGACAGGTTTCATGAGTGACAAAGGCATTCTTGGTGGCCAGATTGCGAATGCGGTTGACATCCACTAAGAGGCTTTGCATCTGACGCTTAAGCCAGTCGTGATGTTTGTCCTGTTTCTGATGCAGCGTGACTAGAAGCTCTCGGTCATTTACGACATGAGATCGTCGTCGAGGCCTTTGCGCTATGGTGCTACCAGTTGCATCAGTTTGAGCACGAGGGGCACGTGTGTTTCCAGCAAGGGGATAAACACGAGACACTGCTGGAATTCCTTCACTGATGCCTAACACTCTTTGGCTCTGGGTGTTTAGGGCTTTATCCTCGCAAGGAATTCTCTCTCAAAGGCTTCGAGGTGGGTTGCTCTCAAACGACAAAAGCCATGCACTAACTCTGAGCAGCCGATCGTTTATGGTTGTAGGGGGTGGGCTATTTATAGCCACTAGGCAACCCGACCTGATTTGTCCGAAATGACCCTTGGTCACTAAGGAACTGACACGTGTTCCAACGGTCAGATTTCAAACACACACCGCAACTTTACTTGGGCTACAAGCAAAGCTGACTTATCCAACTCTGGACAAGATTTGCTCTCATAGTCTTCACTCGAAGACATAGGATTTGGTTAAGCATCACTTCAGTCATTATGACTGGTTCACTTGGACCCCACTTAACAGTGCGGTGGTTCCTATGACTCAACAAAGAAAAACACAAAACGATGAAACTGCTAAGTCTTCGTGCTCCATAGTCTTCATGCGATGGCTTCTCTTGTCATAGTCTTCAATGTGAATGTCTTCACATACCACCTTTGACTTCAATGTCTTCATACATTTTTAGGGGTCATCTCTGGTAGGAAAACCGAATCAATGAGGGACTTCTACCTGTGTTATCCTGCAATTCTCACAAACACATTAGTCCCTCAACTAGGTTTGTCGTCAATACTCCAAAACCAACTAGGGGTGGCACTAGATGCACTTACAGGGGCGAATCGTTTTTTTGCCCGGACGCACTTCCTTGCGTGCGAAGATGTAGCTGGTGGGTCCCAGCAGTCAGGCGGAAATGTTTTTTTCGCGAAATACAGTGGCCCGTCCGGTGGGTCCCAGCTGTCAGGTGGAGGAATCATTATTTTCCGCGTAGTAAGGAGGCACTTCCTTGCTGCGGCCGTGGACCCAGCTGTCAACCTCTCCACGCACAGTCCACGTCCGATGGAAGTCGTTCCTTGACCACGTTGACCACACCACGCCGAGAGCAACAGGGCGGTGGACGACGGCGAAGACTAGGAAGGGGATGACGCGGAGCCGGGGAAGACGCAGCAGCGGAAGCCCGCGCGGAGAGGAGTACGAGGGTTCACTGGTTCGGCTGCGGTGTGAGGCTGCCGTCACCGCAGGGCCTGGCCAGTGATGGGAATAGTAGGGGGCGGTGAGGCCTCCGCGGCAGCACATCCAGCCACAGGAGACAGGAGCATGCGGCAAGACCGGCGCTGCTTTGGGCGGCTGGAGGAAGAAGACCAGAGGTTGAAGAAGCACTACGGCCATTGGATGGACATCGTACGGTCACTGGAGCTAGAATCGTTTATATTGACTAAGTTGACAAAGCCCTCCATCCCCGTTAACTTAGTAGGCCCACAAGTCAGCCTCCCACCAAGGTGGGTCCCAGCTAGCAGGGGGTATTCATTTTTTTGTGTGTAATAAGGAGGCACTTCTGGTGGGTCCGAGCTGACAACAGGGGGAACATTTTTTCGTGAAATACGGTGGCCCGTCGGGTGGGTCCCAACAGTCAGGGGCAAACGTTTTTTCACGAAATACTGGTGGGCGTCCGGTGGGTCCCTGCTGTCAGGTGGAGGAATAATTATTTTTCGCGTAATAAGGAGACACTTCCTTGCAGCTGCCGTGGACCCAGCTGTCAGCCTCTCCACATACAGTATTCTTCTGATGGAATTTGGTCGTTGACCACATTGACCACGTCGCGCCGAGAGCACCATGGCGGTGGACGACGGCGAGGCCTAGGAAGGGGACAACGCGGAGCCGGGGAAGACGCGGTAGTGGATGCCCATGCGGAGAAGAGTACGAGGGTTCACTGGTTCGGCTGCGCTACCCTCGCCGTAGAATAATAGGGGGTGTGGGTGAGTGGAGTGGAGGGATGGCCTGGCCAGCGGTGGGAGTAGTATGGGGGCGGTGAGGCTTCCGCGGCAGCACAGCCGGCCACGGGAGGCAGGAGCAGGCGCCACGACCGGCGCTGCTTTGGGCGGCTGGAGCAAGAAGACCAGATGTTGAAGAAGCACTACGGCCGTTGGATGGACATCGTACGGTCAGTCGATCTAGAATCGTGCGTATTGACTAAGTTGACAAAGCCCTTCATCCCCGTCAACTTAGTAGGCCCACTATACTGGGTCCCAGCTAGCAGGGGGAGTATTCATTTTTTTGTGCGTAATAAGGAGGCACTTCCTCGCGTGCGAAGATAAAGCTGGTGGGTCCGAGCTGTCAGAGGCGGTAACATTTTTTTTGCGAAATACAGAGGCCCTTTCGGTGGGTCACGGATGTCAGGTGGAGGAATCATTATTTTGCGCGTAATAAGGAGGCATTTCCTTGCTTGCGGCCGTGGACCCAGCTGTCACCCTCTCCACTTACAGTCCACTTCAGATGCATGTCGGTCGTGGACCACGTTGACCACGCCACGCCAAGAGCACCAGGGCGGTGAACGACGGCGAGGCCTAGGAAGGGAACGACGCGGAGGCAGGGAAGACTCGGCAGTTGTTTTTGTTTCCCACGCGGAGAGGAGTACGACTGTCGGTGTCAAAACCGGCGGATCTCGGGTAGGGGGTCCCGAACTATGCGTCTAAGGCGGATGGTAACAGGAGGCAGGGGACACGATGTTTCACCCAGGTTCGGGCCCTCTTGATGGAGGTAAAACCCTACGTCCTGCTTGATTATTCTTGATAATATGAGTAGTACAAGAGTTGATCTACCACGAGATCGGAGAGGCTAAACCCTAGAAGCTAGCCTATGGTATGATTGTCTGTTGTCCTACGGACTAAAACCCTCCGGTTTATATAGACACCGGAGGGGGCTAGGGTTACACAAGGTCGGTTACAAAGGAGGAGATATACATATCCGTATTGCCTAGCTTGCCTTCCACGCCAAGTAGAGTCCCATCCGGACACGGGACGAAGTCTTCAATCTTGTTTCTTCATAGTCCAACAATCCGGCCAAAGGATATAGTCCGATCGTCCGGAGACCCCCTTATCCAGGACTCTCTCAGTTGCCCCTAAACCAGGCTTCAATGACGATGAGTCCGGCGCGCAGTGTTGTCATTGGCATTGCAAGGCGGGTTCCTCCTCCGAATACACCACAGAAGAGTTTGAATACAAGGATAGTGTCCGACCCTGCAAAATAAGTTCCACATACCACCGTAGAGAGAATAATATTTCCACAAATCCAATCTGCTGACATGTTTTGCCAGCATGACATCATACCATGGCCCGGTAATTATTCGAACCGTTTTTCCATAACCAGCCCCGCACATAACGCAAGGCGGTTTCTTAACACGTCTTGTCAAAGCAGAGATCATGTTCCCCTTATTACGAGATTCTCATTAATACGGACGTGGGTAACCCAACCGTGCCTAGGACTCCTAGATTTTAGGCAAGTCCCAAACGGCCATGAAGAGGACGCTTGATATTCACCCTCTTTATAAAGGGACAAGGCTTTTAGTTTTTTCCTTCCCGTGCTCAATCGAATCCTTCCCCCGCCTCGAGTTCTGACACCCAAAGCCCAGGTCAGGTGCTTCGGACCTTCAATCATGTCCGGATCCAGCTTTCAAGGCCAGTGGATGCCTTCCTCCGTCACGGAGGAGGATATCAAGAAGTTGAGGGAGGCCAGATACCTGACCGCCGAAATTTCGCATAGGCTGCCCGCCCGAGGGCAGGTCATCCCTACTCCCGAACCCAACGAGAGTGTTGTGTTCGTCTCTCACTTCCTCCGAGGACTAGGCCTCGCTTTGGATCCCTTTGTTAGGGGTCTTATGTTCTATTACGGGCTGGATTTTCACGACCTAGCCCCGGATTCCCTCCTTCACATCTCGTCATTTATTGTTGTTTGTGAGGCCTTCCTCCGCATTACCCCTCACTTCGGCCTGTGGCTCAAGACCTTTGATGTGAAGCCGAAGATGGTCGAAGGGCAGTACGTAGCGTGCGGAGGTGCTCTAATAAGCAAAATTGCTGGCGCTCCATGGCCGAAGGGCTCCTTTACAGAGGTGTCCGGATTGTGGCAATGGGAGTGGTTTTATGTCACAGCTCCCCGAAGTGCCAAGTGGGTAGCCGCCCCCACCTTTCGCTCGGGCCCTCCACCACAACTGATTTCATGGATCAGCAGGGGGCTGAGCTAGGGCCCAGCCAAGGACGTGCCCATACTGCAGAGCCGCATCCAGGATCTCTTTGAGGGAGATTTCAGTCTGGTTATGGTAATGCAAGTCATGCTGGTTCGTCGAGTCCATCCTTGCAAACGTCGGCCCCTCCGCATGTGGGAATTCAACCCGGAAGGACCACGCACTATTCAGAATTTCCTCGGCCCGACGCACGAGGAGATGTACAAATCATTCTTCAGACCCCAAATAGAGTGTCCAGACACTACCAAGGATGTGGGCCTGAGCAGCAACCGCACCGCGGCCCAAGTAAGTAATCCCATGGCCGAACACACTGTCCATTTTTTTATCATGACATCATTCTGAAGAATCGCTCTTTGACCAGGACTGGATAACAAAGGCGAAGATGATCCGGTGTTCGGCCCCCCTTCCTGAAGGCTTGGACAATCCGATGCTGGAAAAGATGCTCGAGCCAGCACCTTGCCTGGTGCCCTCAAAGGAAGATGAAGGGGGGAACAAAGAGGGCGAAAGCGGGCCTCCACCACTACCTATTCCAACCGAGGGAATGAGCGCCTCCGTGAGGGAGGACAACCCAGGGGAAGAATCTGACATTCTCTCGCCCCGGGGAAGGAAGAGGACTACCTCTGAAGATCCGGAAACCAAGGTTTCCAAACGGGAGAAGGAATCTCCACCAGAGGGTCCTGCCTCGGAGGGTGCTCTTGCCGCACAATGTCCGCGCGGGGATCAGCCCTCTAACAACCTGTAAGTAATCAAAAAGTACTTAATAGTGAAGATATCCTACCTTACTTCTAAGGAAAATAATCGAAGCATTTATCTTGCAGTTCGGATCTTAGCCCTTCTCAGCAGAACTCGTCTTCAGGGGATCTTCTTCCGGAGATGATGGAGAGCAAAACGCCTCCCCCAGACTCCCTAGCTCAAGAAGTGGGCGACCTTGAAGTGTCGTCGCGGAGGGTCTCTCCGGATCCGGCGAGGCCAGAAGATAATCCTATGGCCACCCGAAGTCCCCAGTATCCGGCTCTTGAAGAGAGCAACCAAAAGAGTCCGGCACCGTCTGGTATGCGGTCGGACGTACTGAGGGATCTGCTAGAGCGAGCGACTATCTCAGAAGAGCACCGTACGTTGATGGGTACGGTGATTGAAAGGATTTCGTCCGCCGAAAGCGGGTTGCATGAAGCCTTTATGAGTCTACTAATGGGTTTTGAGGTACATGAAATGATGTACATTTTTGACAGTACCGCACATTTTAAGGTGTGCCCTGTGTAGATAGTAGCCCCTTTTAAGGATCGTAGTCCCAGGTAATAACCAGACCGCCTTTATGTGCAGGTGGTTGAAGCTCCGGTGGCTAGCCGGACTGATGGGTTTGCCGAACTAAAGCGGCAACTGGATGCGGCAGATGCCGACATTGTGCTTGTCAACAAGCGGCTTGACAAGGCACAGGGTGAGTGATTTTTCTGGTGATCGTCACATAATAAGAGCAGCATGATGCCAGTATCTTTAAACTTTGTGACTGCAGATGGAGCTGCCACCATGGAGACCCTTCGGGCGGAGCTTGCCCGAGCCAAGGAGCAAGCAAGGAGTAGTAATGCGGCCGCTTTAAAGGCGGCCGAAGAGTTAAGAGCCGAAAAGGCCGCGCATTGCGAGAGCAAAGAGAAAATGGCCAAGATGGCTGTAAAGTTAAAAGACACTGCCAACCGTTGCCAGATTCTTGAAGAAGAAAATCAGGCGAAGGCGACGGACCTGGAAAAGGCCACGATGGCGACCAAAGACACCCGCCCTGCGATGAGAGCGAAGAAGGAGGAGCTGCTTCAAGCCGGGGATGTCGCGGCTGGGAAACCCTTCATGTTGTGGAGGAAGTTTGGAGATCCTCAGTATGCCCCTCTGGACCGGCCATGGAGTTCGGCGAACGCATATCTGGACTTGGCAGCGAGTGTTGTCGATGCGGCCGAATACTTCCGAGATCAAGCAGATCGTGAAGTGGACAAGCTATTCTAGTCACAATTTAATGTTACAGAGCGTCTGCTTCCATTGACTGATCGGCTTGCCGAATGGGCCGAGCTGAATAGATTGTCCGGACTCGCCATGAGGTCTGTTGTGGATCATCTGTGGCCGGAAAGGCCAAAGCCGAACATCTATTTTAGTTTGGTGCAGCAGTTCCTTGGTGCGGTGCCATGCATTAATGCTGAAGAGGTCGGCATGCATAGAAGGCTCGCGGATGGCCCTTGCCCGTGTCAAAACATACTGGGCGGAGATGGATGCCACCACTGTCGCGACGGAGGGTTCGGACATAGGCTGAGTGGCCGCCGAGCACTATTTTGAAGAAGTTCTTGAAGGCGCTCGTTCGATAGAGGCCTAGTGCTCGAAGAATATTATGTTTGAATGACATGTATTCCCATTGTAAAAACAATGTTTTATTAAGTTTATCAAGGCTGTATTTATACTTTTGCCCGAAAGTATTATGATGCCTCCTGTGCGGCCGTTTATGTATATATGTATATAACCTGAAAGATTGCAGTCGTCGGCTTCAGCCCCCACGCATATAATGCGTGGGTGTTCGCAGAAGACGCATGTTCACACTTGATCCAACCTCTTGGTCCATTAAGGAGGTGATAGCGCAGCGAACTAGGCAACCGGACTATGATGCTTTAACACTTTCACTTAGCCAGAGGAGTTTGACAGTGGGGCTACTATATAGCCCCTGGTGGCTCCGCCCTCCTCTGAATTCGGGGTGCGTACATGCCTGGCCGGGAAATGGCCCTTCGTTAAGGCGGAGGAATCCCGAAGATTCCGGTAGGTCATCGAGTGGTTGACCAGTCTCACACTATATCATGACAGTCATTTGATAACCCACAAGTATAGGGGATCACAACAGTTTTCGATAAGTAAGAGTGTCGAACCCAACGAGGAGCTAAAGGTAGAACAAATATTCCCTCAAGTTCTATCGACCACCGATACAACTCTACGCACGCTTGACGTTCTCTTTACCTAGAACAAGTATGAAACTAGAAGTACTTTGTAGGTGTTGTTGGATAGGTTTGCAAGATAATAAAGAGTACGTAAATAAAAAGTAGGGGTTGTTTAGATAAAGAAACAATAAAGTAAATATAGCGAGTGTGGAAAATTGGTGGTAGGAGTTGCGAAATTGTCCCTAAGCAATTGACTACTTTACTAGACCGATAGCAAGTATTATGTGGGAGAGGCCACTGCTAGCATGTCATCCCTTACATGGAACTATTAGCAAGCATCCGCAACTACTAATGTTCATTAAGGTAAAACCCAACCATAGCATTAAGATATATTGGTCCCCCTTCAATCCCGTATGCATCAATTTGTATGCTAGGTTGAAGCTTCTGTCACTCTTGCCCTCCAATACATAGTCCTATCAACATACAACTAACCCTATGGTGTGATCCACGTGCGCAATCATATGATGGGCACCAAGGGACAGCAACATAACCACAAGAAAATTAAATCAATCATAGCAATTCATCAACCACCGATAGGACAACGAGAATCTACTCAGACATCATAGGATGGCAACACATCATTGGATAATAATATGAAGCATAAAGCACCATGTTCAAGTAGAGGGTACAGCGGGTTGCGGGAGAGTGGACCGCTGTAGATAGAGGGGGGAAGGTGATGGAGATGTTGGTGAAGATGGCGGAGGTGTTGGTGTAGATCGCGGTGATGATGATGATGATGATGATGATGATGATGATGGCCACGACAGCGTTCCGGCGCCACCGGAAGAGAAGGGGAGAGGGGGGCCCCTTCGTCTTCTTCTTCCTTGACCTCCTCCCTAGATGGGAGAAGGGTTTCCCCTCTGGTCCTTGGCCTCCATGGCATGGAAGGGGCGAGAGCCCCTCCGAGATTGGATCTGTCTCTTTGTCTCTCTCTATTTCTACGTTCTGTTCTGGCTTTGTTTCACCGTTTCGTATATATATGGAGATCCGTAACTCCGATTGGCCTGAAACCTTCGCCGTGATTTTTTTCCGAATATTAGCTTTCTTGCGGCAAAAGAAGAGCGTCAACCACCTTACGGTGGGCTCACGAGGGTAGGGGCGCGCCCTAAGGGGAGCGTGCCCCCTGCCTCGTGACCACCTCGGGCACTGGTTCGCGTTGATTTTCCTTCTGAATTTTCCATATTTTCCAAAAATAACCTCCGTCCGTTTTTATCCCGTTTGGACTCCGTTTGATATGGATATTCTGCGAAACCAAAAACATGCAATAGACAGGAACTGGCACTGGGCACTGGATCAATATGTTAGTCCCAAAAATAATATAAAAAGTTGCCAAAAAGGATATGAAAGTTGAATAATATTGGCATGGAACAATCAAAAATTATAGATACGACGGAGACGTATCAGCATCCCCAAGCTTAATTCCTGCTCGTCCTCGAGTAGGTAAATGATAAAAAGATAATTTTTTATGTGGAATGCTACCTAGCATAATCTTGATCATATGTCTAATCATGGCATGAATATTAAGACACGAGTGATTCAAAGCAATAATCTATCTTTTGACATAAACAAAATAAAGAAAATAATCTATCTTTTTGAAATAACATAGCCAAAGAAAGCTCATCCCTACAAAATCACATAGTCTGGCTATGCTCCATCTTCACCACACAAAATATTTACATCATGCACAACCCCGATGACAAGCCAAGCAATTGTTTCATACTTTGACGTTTCTCAAACCTTTTCAACTTTCACGCAATACATGAGCGTGAGCCATGGACATAGCCTATAGGTGGAATAGAATATGATGGTGGGGGTTATGTGGAGAAGACAAAAAGAGAAAGTCTCACATCAACTAGGCGTATCAATGGGCTATGGAGATGCCCATTAATAGATATCAATGTGAGTGAGTAGGGATTGCCATGCAACAGATGCACTAGAGCTATAAGTGTATGAAAGCTCTAACTGAAACTAAGTGGGTGTGCATCCAACTTGCTTTCTCATGAAGACCTCGGGCATTTGAGGAAGCCCATCATCGGAATATACAAGCCAAGTTCTATAATGAAAATTCCCACTAGTATATGAAAGTGATAACTCAAGAGACTCTCTATATGAAGAACATGGTGCTACTTTGAAGCACAAGTGTGGAAAAAGGATAGTAGCATTGCCCCTTCTCTCTTTTTCTCTCATTTTTTTGTTTTCTTTTTGTTTTCTATTTTTTGGGCCTTCTCTTTTTTTGGCCTTTCTCTTTCTTTTTATTTTTTTATTATATTTTTTTATTTTTTCGTCCGGAGTCTCATCCCAACTTGTGGGGGAATCATAGTCTCCATCATCCTATCCTCACTGGGGCAATGCTCTAATAAGGATGATCATCACACTTTTATTTACTTACAACTCGATATTACAACTCAATGTCTAGAACAAACTATGACTCTATATGGATGCCTCCGGCGGTGTACCCGGATGTGCAATGATCTAGTGTAGCAATGACATCAAAAAAGGACAAGCCATGAAAACATCATGCTAGCTATCTTACGATCATGCAAAGCAATATGACAATGAATGCTCAAGTCATGTATATGATGATGATGGAAGATGCATGGCAATATATCTCGGAATGGCTATGGAAATGCCATGATAGGTAGGTATGGTGGCTGTTTTGAGGAAGGTATATGGTGGGTTTATGGTACCGGTGAAAGTTGCCCGGTACTAGAGAGACTAACAATGATGGAAGGGTGAGAGTGTGTATAATCCATGGACTCAACATTAGTCATAAAGAACTCACATACTTATTGCAAAAATCTATTAGTCATTGAAACAAAGTACTACGCGCATGCTCCTAGGGGGATAGATTGGTAGGAAAAGACCATCGCTCGTCCCCGACCGCCACTCATAAGGAAGACAATCAATAAATAAATCATGCTCCGACTTCGTTACATAACGGTTCACCATACGTGCATGCTACGGGAATCACAAACCTCAACACAAGTATTTCTACAATCCACAACTACCCACTAGCATGACTCTAATATCACCATCTTTATATCGCAAAACTATTGTAAGGAATCAAACATATCATATTCAGTGATCTACAAGTTTTATGTAGGATTTTATGACTAACCATGTGAATGACCAATTCCTGTCATCTCTCTAAATAGATATAAGTAAAGCAAGAGAGTTTAATTCTTTCTATAAAATATATGCCCACACTCTAACGAATATAAGTGAAGCAAAAGCATTCTCCAAATGGCGGTTGTCTATGTAAAGAGAAACAGGTAATCCAAACTTCAAATGATATAAGTGAAGCACATGAAGCATTCCATAAAGCCATACTCAAAAGATATAAGTGAAGTGCATAGAACATTCTATAAATCAGCCAAGGACTATCTCACACCAGCATGGTGCATAAAAGAAAATTAAAACTAAAGCAAAAGACACTCCAAGATTGCACATATCGCATGAACGAAACGAATCCGAAAACATACCGATATTTGTTGAAGAAAGAGGGGATGCCTCCCCAGCATCCCCAAGCTTAGACACTTGAGTATCCTTGAATATTTAATTGGGGTGCCTCGGGCATCCCCAAGCTTGAGCTCTTGCCTCTCTTCCTTCTTCTCACATCGAGACCTTCTCAATCATCGAACACTTCATCCACACAAAACTTCAACAGAAAACTCGGTAAGATCCGTTAGTATAATAAAGCAAATCACTACTCCAAGTACTATTGCAAACCAATTCATATTTTGTTTTTGCATTGTTTCTACTGTAATATAACTTTTTCATGGCTTAATCCACTGATATGAATTGATAGTTTCATCAAAACAAGCAAACTATGCATCAAAAACAGAATCTGTCTAAAACAGAACAGTCTGTAGCAATATGAACATTCACCATACTTATGATACTTGAAAAATTCTACCAAAATTAGGAAAATAAACAATTTGTATAGGAAGACAGTGCAAAAAGAATCATAACCATTTGACGTTCCAGCTAAAAATGTAAAATCGCGCACTACAGCCAAAGTTTCTGTCCTGCACCGTACAAACCATCAAGCAAATGTAAACATCCTAAAGGCAAACCTTGGCACATTATTTTTATAATACAATGGAATTGTACAAGGGGATAATTATTTTTGTTGAAAAGTTTCTGTAATCAAGATTCACAAAGTTTCCGTGAGCATGAACAAAGTTCAAGGCTAGCTCCCACATCAACAATGCTCGTCTTTCTCACTTTCGCTTTTCTTTTTGAAAAAGTTTTGGGTTCCCCTCTTTATTATTGTTGTTTTTAAACTATATGAAAGCACTCAACAGAAATAAATGACTATCTAAAACTTCCAGGTTGTCTCCCTGGCAGCTCTTTCTTTAAAGCCATTAAGCTAGGCATATAGTGCTCAAGTAGTGAATCCACCCGGATCCCAAGGTATATCAAAGCCAATTTTAATTAGCAATGATTTGTAATTTAATAGTGAGAACAAAGTAACATATATCATATAATGACAAAGTCTAACTCTCTTCCTATGCATCGGCATGTCATAAAAGAACAATTCATGCACACAAATTAAAGGCCAATGCATAGTATAAACAGTTTCTTGCAATTTTGTCATGTGGGAAACATAGAGAGGTGGTGATATAGTTCCTCTCTCATAATAATTGCAAGTAGGAGCAGCAAGCACATGCATATTATATCTATTAAAATCATCATGTGCAACGGTAAAAGGAAACCCATCAATGTAATCCTTAATAAGTGCAAACTTCTCCGATATAGTGTAGTTTGGAGAATTCAAAAAGATAATAGGACTATCATGCGTGGGTGCAATAGCAACAATTTCATGTTTAACATAAGGAACTATAACAAGTTCATCTCCATAAGCATCATTCATATTGGCATCTTGGCCACAAGCATAGCAAGCATCGTCAAAAAGGGATATTTCAAAAGAATCATAGGGATCATAAAAGTCATCATAGCAATCATCCTTCGGTAAGCACGAAGGGGAATTAAACAATGTATGAGTTGAAGAGTTACTCTCATTAGAAGGTGGGCACGGGTGATCAATCCGCTCTTCCTCCTTTTGTTCTTCGCTCTCCTCATCATCTTTTTCATCCAATGAGCTCACAGTTTCATCAATTTCTTCTTCCATAGATTCCTGCAAAATATTAGTCTCTTCTTGGACAGCGGATACTTTCTTAATAAGTGCATTAATTTCATAATTTTATTCATAATTCTCATAGAAATATTTGAGGATAGCTAAATTTTCAGATCTATAACAAGTATCATCAATATCATCAAACTCTTTAAACATAGATTCAATTTCATAAGCACCCATAAAAGCAACAAATTCTTCTATTTGTTCCACATCATAGTAATCATATATACCTCTAGAATAAGAAGCCAAGGTTTCATTATCATTAAATTTGCATGAAAAGGAGAGGTGTGGAGAATTCATCCTAGAGCAACAAGTATAATCATATTCCGAGCATAGTTGTCTAGCATACCACTTCAATATATGAATTTGATCCCATAATAGTTTCCCTTTTTGTGTTAAGCGATAATCCCTAAAGTATTCATGTTGATCCAACGTTACTCCCATTACATAATTGAATGGGGTTTTCTCAGGATTATTAAAGTAGTACATGATATCTTTCACATAACCAGCATCGAGGGTTTTAGGAGGTTCCCCATCTCCATGAGCAGCAAGTACACCAAATTTTTTTGGTATTTCGTGTTTCATATCCATAACTAAAGATAAAGAGCAACTAAGAACAACAAATAAAAATTACTTAGTGATAAAGCAAACAAGCACACACGAGAATATTCACCCCACGCTATTGCTCCCTGACAACGGCGCTAGAAAAAGGTCTTGATAACCCACAAGTATAGGGGATCGCAACAGTTTTCGATAAGTAAGAGTGTCGAACCCAACGAGGAGCTAAAGGTAGAACAAATATTCCCTCAAGTTCTATCGACCACCGATACAACTCTACGCACGCTTGACGTTCTCTTTACCTAGAACAAGTATGAAACTAGAAGTACTTTGTAGGTGTTGTTGGATAGGTTTGCAAGATAATAAAGAGTACGTAAATAAAAAGTAGGGGTTGTTTAGATAAAGAAACAATAAAGTAAATATAGCGAGTGTGGAAAATTGGTGGTAGGAGTTGCGAAATTGTCCCTAAGCAATTGACTACTTTACTAGACCGATAGCAAGTATTATGTGGGAGAGGCCACTGCTAGCATGTCATCCCTTACATGGAATTCTATGCACTTATGATTTGAACTATTAGCAAGCATCCGCAACTACTAATGTTCATTAAGGTAAAACCCAACCATAGCATTAAGATATATTGGTCCCCCTTCAATCCCGTATGCATCAATTTGTATGCTAGGTTGAAGCTTCTGTCACTCTTGCCCTCCAATACATAGTCCTATCAACATACAACTAACCCTATGGTGTGATCCACGTGCGCAATCATATGATGGGCACCAAAGGACATAAACATAACCACAAGCAAATTAAATCAATCATAGCAATTCATCAACCACCGATAGGACAACGAAAATCTACTCAGACATCGTAGGATGGCAACACATCAGTGGATAATAATATGAAGCATAAAGCACCATGTTCAAGTAGAGGGTACAGCGGGTTGCGGGAGAGTGGACCGCTGTAGATAGAGGGGGGAAGGTGATGGAGATGTTGGTGAAGATGGCGGAGGTGTTGGTGTAGATCGCGGTGAAGATGATGATGGCCACGGCAGTGTTCCGGCGCCACTGGAAGAGAAGGGGAGAGGGGGGCCCTTCGTCTTCTTCTTCCTTGACCTCCTCCCTAGATGGGAGAAGGGTTTCCCCTCTGGTCCTTGGCCTCCATGGCATGGGAGGGGCGAGAGACCCTCCGAGATTGGATCTGTCTCTCTGTCTCTCTCTGTTTCTGCGTTCTGTTCTGGCTGTGTTTCACCATTTCATATATATATGGAGATCCGTAACTCCGATTGGCCTGAAAGCTTCGCCGTGATTTTTTTCCGAATATTAGCTTTCTTGCGGCAAAAGAAGAGCGTCAACCGCCTTACGGTGGGCTCACGAGGGTAGGGGCGCGCCCTAAGGGGGGCGTGCCCCCTGCCTCGTGACCACCTCGGGCACTGGTTCGCGTTGATTTTCCTTCTGAATTTTCCATATTTTCCAAAAATAACCTCCGTCCGTTTTTATCCCGTTTGGACTCCGTTTGATATGGATATTCTGCGAAACCAAAAACATGCAATAGACAGGAACTGGCACTGGGCACTGGATCAATATGTTAGTCCCAAAAATAATATAAATAGTTGCCAAAAAGTATATCAAAGTTGAATAATATTGGCATGGAACAGTCAAAAATTATAGATACGACGGAGACGTATCATCAGTTATCGGCTTTCTCTACTGAGGTGCTCATCCGGATGAACCAGGGCACAATCGCAGTAGTTCTCCTGGTGCCGCCTTAGCCGATAGAGCGGGACATAAGGCAGCAAAACACAGGAGCCGGGCAAACCCAACATTTGACCAAAGACATGATTCACAGGTGATGCATATAAGGCCAAACTCGCGATGCCGAACACTCCCTAAGGTATTCGGTCTTTACGGTGTAAACCGGGCCTAAACATTGCCCTTTGTAATAAGCCCCTGGTGTCCAGGTACGTGCAATATTCTGACGTGGCCACATGCCAATACGTCAGCATCCTTCTCAATTGTACTGAGAATCTGAGGGATGTGTATCAACAAGAGACAGTAAAAAAGGTTTACGCAGGGTCTTAATCTAAAAACAATCCTTCGAACAGGTCCCTGCTGCACATCTGCGCCTGTGTCTCCGTTGTGCCGTATTCTGGACGGGTGTAGCACAATGGTCATCTGAAAAAGGAAGGAACTTAATCGAAAAGGTGTCATGCAAAAGGCAAGTTATACTAAATAAACAATATATAGTTCGAAATGAATAAAGTTGAACCTGATTGCCACTTGTGCGCGCGCGTTGAGCCCCTTGTATTATAATAGGGGTATAGCCATCAAACCTGTATCAATTACATATAGCTGTACCGGACTCGTCCAACCGTGTCCGTGGTCTTAACGACCTGTCAGATGCTTTTTAGTTAGTGAGGCCGTTTAGTGCGGCAGCCACACGGTCTTCTGTGCGCAAGGAGCGCTCAATATTTCCATTTACTGTAATGATGTCGCGTGGACCGGGCATCTTAAGCATGAGGGAAGCGTAATGCGGTATTGCGTTAAAGCGAGCGAAAGCTTCGCGTTCGAGTAGTGCTTGATAGCCACTTTCGAACGGAGCGATGTGGAAGGTTAAATTTTCGCTGCGGAAATTATCGGGGAAGCCAAATATAACCTCTAGTAGCAGGGAGCCCGTGCAATGGGCTTCTAGGCCTGGCATTACTCCTTTAAAGGTAGTGTTCTATGGCTAATTTTTGCTGGGTCTATCCCTATGTTGCGTACTGTGTCCTGATATAACAGGTTTAAACTGTTGCCGCCGTCCATCAGAACTCGTGTGAAGTGGTATCCGTCAATTATTGGGTCTAATACCAAGGCAGCCCATCCTGCACGCCGGACACTTGCTGAGTAATCCCGATGGTCAAAAGTGGTCGGTTGGGACGACCAGTGGCAGAACTCCACGGTGATAGGCCCTGGGGCATGTGTCTCTGGGAGTGCCGCTTTGTTTCTCCCCTTTATTATGTATAACACGTTAACTGTTTTGACTTCTAGTGGGAATTTCTTCTGTTCCCCAATACTTTGCTTGCGAGGCTCATCCTCGTCTTCGCTTGGTGTATCCTGCCCCTTATGTTCGGCTTGAGCTTGTCGGACTGCTTGAAGAGCCAACATTCTCTATGGGTATGATTTGCAGGTTTGTCGGGGGTACTATGGATCTGACATATTTGGTCCAGAATCTTGTTTAGGCTGGACAGTTCGTCTCTGTTGCCTTTGGAGGGCGGCTTTTGCTGACCTGGCCGAGAGCTTCTGAATCCGGCGTTTACCGCCATGCTCTTCGGGCTGTCTTCTTTATTCCAGTGCTTGTTTTTGCTGCGTCGTGATTTCCCGTTCCCGTCCCTAACTTCGGATGTACTTGGGTCGCTGGTGCTGCATCAGGCTAACCAGCTGTCCTCGCCCTCAGCGTTTCTTGGCCGAGGTGTCTGGCGAGCCATTCGTCTCGAACGCTGTGCTTGAAAGCTGCTAAGGCTTCGGCGTCTGGACAGTCAACTATTTGGTTCTTCTTAGTGAGGAACCTGTTCCAAAGCTTTCGGGCTGACTCTTCGGGCTGTTGAGTTATATGACTTAAATCGTCTGCATCTGGTGGTCGGACATAGGTCCCTTGAAAATTTGCCCGAAAGGCGTCTTCGAGCTCTTCCCAGCTTCCAATGGAGTTCTCGGGGAGGCTTTTAAGCCAGTGCCGGGCTGGCCCTTTGAGCTTGAGGGGTAAGTACTTGATGGCGTGGAGATCGTCTCCTCGATCCATGTGGATATGGAGGATATAGTCCTCAATCCAGACCCCAGGGTCTGTTGTTCCGTCGTACGCCTCTATGTTTACGGGTTTGAATCCCTCTGGAAATCCATGGTCCGGCACCTCGTCGGTGAAACATAGGGGGTGTGCGGCACCCCTGTATTTGGGTGTACTGTGGTGTTCGGATGTTTGTTGTGTTGTATTGCATACTGGAGCACGCTTGCGTGGCCCGTATATGGATCTGGTTGCGCCGTCCTTTTGATGTGAGCCCTCGCGTGGATCGCGTACTGGCTTATGTGCGGCGTCGTTTGCCGCTCTATATTGGCCACAAGGTCGTCTATCCGACCGGATGACCGTTTTGTTTTCTAATTGCGGGGGATCTAAGGCCTCCTCGTCGAATTCAGGTAGCAATTTTTGCTTCGGGTAGCTCCTTGTGTGGCGATTACCACCGTACTTTGCTGCAGTGTTGAGTACTTCACTCCATCTAATTCTGAGTGTGTCTTGCACAGCCCTAAGCCTTTGCTTCTGCTTTTTCAGACTCCTCGCAGTGGCAACAAGCCTTTTATGGGCATTATGTTGCTCCGGGCGCCTGTCCGGTGTGATGTCGTCCGGATTGTTATCTTCGACGGAGTCGGATTGTTCGGTTTGATTCTCCGTGTCGCCCTGGTCGGGCGGTGGTTCACCCTGCTCTATCGCTGGGTCTATATGACCTTTGTACCTGCCGAGGCGGGATTTGGAGCGGCGCTTATGCCACCGCTTTGACTGCTTCTCAAGGGAACAACCCTTCGTTGTGTCCTTCCGTTCCTCGTCGTTGTTTTCTTTGGGTGTGTCCACCATGTATACATCGTATGATGAAGTGGGCGTCCAGTGCCATGTGGGCAGCGGTTCCTGTTCATCTCCTACATCGTCGTCCATGCCGTTGATGTCTTTCGAGTCGAAGTCAAGCATGTCGGTCAAATCGTCGACAGTGGCTACTAAGTGGGTGGTGGGTGGGCGGCGAGCTTCTTCGTCATCCGCATCCCAATCTTGCCGAACATAGTTCGGACCGGACTCTCCTGACAGGGACAGAGACCTTAATGAGTTCAGTATGTCGCCGAAGGGCGAGTGCTGAAAAATATCCGCGGAGGTAAACTCCATGATCGGCGCCCACTTGGATTCGATAGGTACGGGCGCAGGTGGTTCGGAGTCCGTGGCCGGGGAAGGATCCGGCAGTCTGGCATCACGGCTCTCGTGAAGGGTAAGGTCGATATTCGACTCGATCGCCGCTGAGGATACGGCCTCCGTGGCGGGGTCTATCCACCCGTCCATGGATGGCGCAACTGGTTCCGAATTGAGGGTCGGAGCGGTTGCCGGTGTGATCTCCTGAACACTGTCCGATGGCAGAGCTAAATCATGCTCATCATGACCGTGTGGCGCACAAGGCAGGGGCGTAACTCTTGATCTGCTCCAGATCGCCAAGCGAGTTGGCCCGCAGTGCGAAGCTGCCGAACACAAAGATCTGTCCGGGGAGAAAAGTCTCACCCTGGACTGCATCGCTATCGATGATCAAAGGAGCCATCAAGCCTAACGGCGACAACACAGAGGAACTCTCAATGAAAGCACCAATGTCGGTGTCAAAACCAGCGGATCTCGGGTAGGGGGTCCCGAACTATGCGTCTAAGGTGGATGGTAACAGGAGGCAGGGGACACGATGTTTTACCCAGGTTCGGGCCCTCTTGATGGAGGTAAAACCCTACGTCTTGCTTGATTATTCTTGATAATATGAGTAGTACAAGAGTACCATGAGATCAGAGAGGCTAAACCCTAGAAGCTAGCCTATGGTATGATTGTCTGTTGTCCTACGGACTAAAACCCTCCGACTTATATAGACACCGGAGGGGGCTAGGGTTACACAAGGTCGGTTACAAAGGAGGAGATATACATATCCGTATTGCCTAGCTTGCCTTCCACGCCAAGTAGAGTCCCATCCGGACACGGGACGAAGTCTTCAATCTTGTTTCTTCATAGTCCAACAATCGGGCCAAAGGATATAGTCCGGTCGTCCGAAGACCCCCTTATCCAGGACTCCCTCAACGATTGTACAAGGGTTTACTGGTTCGTCTGCCATCGCCGGAGAATAACAACAGGTGTGGATGAGTAGAGGGATGGCTAGGCCAGTGATGGGAGTAGAGTGGGCGGTGAGGCCTGCGCGGCAGCACAGCTGGCCGCGGGGAGGTGTTGGAAATATTCCCTAGAGGCAATAATAAAAGGATTATTGTTATATTTCCTTGTTCATGATGATTGTCTTTTATTCATGCTATAATTGTGTTATCTGGAAATCGTAATACATGTGTGAATACATAGACACCAACATGTCCCTAGTAAGGCTCCAGTTGACTAGCTCATTGATCAACAGATAGTCATGGTTTCCTGACTATGGACATTGGATGTCATTGATAACGAGATCACATCATTAGGAGAATGATGTGATGGACAAGACCCAATTCTAAACATAGCACAAGATCGTATAGTTCGTTTGCTAGAGTTTTTCCAATGTCAAGTATCTTTTCCTTAGACCATGAGATCGTTTAACTCCCGGATACCGTAGGAGTGCTTTGGGTGTACCAAACGTCACAACGTAACTGGGTGACTATAAAGGTATACTACGGGTATCTCCGAAAGTGTCTGTTGGGTTGACACGGATCAAGACTGGGATTTGTCACTCCATATGACGGAGAGGTATCTCTGGGCCCACTCGGTAATGCATCACAATAATGAGCTCAAAGTGACCAAGTGTCTGGTCATGGGATCATGCATTACGGTACGAGTAAAGTGACTTGCCAGTAACGAGATTGAACGAGGTATTGGGATACCGACGATCGAATCTCGGGCAAGTAACATACCGATTGACAAAGGGAATTGTATACGGGGTTGCTTGAATCCTCGACATCGTGGTTCATCCGATGAGATCATCGAGGAGCATGTGGGAGCCAACATGGGTATCCAGATCCCGCTGTTGGTTATTGACCGGAGAGTCGCCTCGGTCATGTCTACATGTCTCCCGAACCCGTAGGGTCTACACACTTAAGGTTCGGTGACGCTAGGGTTGTAGAGATATGAGTATGCAGTAACCCGAAAGTTGTTCGGAGTCCCGGATGAGATCCCGAACGTCACGAGGAGTTCCAGAATGGTCCGGAGGTGAAGAATTATATATAGGAAGTGCAGTTTCGGCCATCGGGAGAGTTTCGGGGGTCAACGGTATTGTACCGGGACCACCGGAAGGGTCCCGGGGGTCCACCGGGTGGGGCCACCCATCCCGGAGGGCCCCATGGGCTGAAGTGGGGAGGGAACCAGCCCATAGTGGGCTGGTGCACCCCCCCCCTTGGGCCCCCCATGCGCCTAGGGTTGGGAACCCTAGGGGAGGGGGCGCCTCCACTTGCCTTGGGGGGCACTCCACCCCCTTGGTCGCCGCCCTCCCTAGGAGATCCCATCTCCTAGGGCCGGCGCACCCCCTAGGGGGCCTATATAAAGGGGGGAGGGAGGGCAGCCGCACCCCTGAAGCCTTGGCGCCTCCCTCTCCCCTGCTACACCTCTCCCTCTCGCAGAAGCTCGACGAAGCCCTGCTGCGGTGACTGCTGCATCCACCACCACGCCGTCGTGCTGCTGGCTCTTCATCAACCTCTCCTTCCCCCTTGCTGGATCAAGAAGGAGGAGACATCACGCTGACCGTACGTGTGTTGAACGCGGAGGTGCCGTCCGTTCGGCGCTAGGATCTCCGGTGATTTGGATCACGACGAGTACGACTCCCTCATCCCCGTTCTTTGAACGCTTCCGGTCGCGATCTACAAAGGTATGTAGATGCATCCGTTCACTCGTTGCTAGATGAACTCATAGATGGATCTTGGTGAAAACGTAGGAAAATTTATTATTTTCTGCAACGTTCCCCAACAGTGGTATCAGAGCTAGGTCTATGCGTAGTTCTCTTTGCACGAGTAGAACACAATTTGTTGTGGGCGTAGATGTTGTCAACTTTCTTGCCGCTACTAGTCTTATTTTGCTTCAACGGTATTATGGGATGAAGTGGCCCGGACCAACCTTACACGTACGCTTACGTGAGACCGGTTCCACCGACTGACATGCACTAGTTGCATAAGGTGGCTAGCGGGTGTCTGTCTCTCCCACTTTAGTTGGAGCGGATTCGACGAAAAGGGTCCTTATGAAGGGTAAATAGAAGTTGACAAATCACGTTGTGGCTTTAACGTAGGTAAGAAAACGTTCTTGCTAGAACCCTCTTGCAGCCACGTAAAACTTGCAACAACAATTAGAGGACGTCTAACTTGTTTTTGCAGCAAGTGTTTTGTGATGTGATATGGCCAAAGTTTTGATGAATGATGAATGATATATGTGATGTATGAGATCATGTTCTTGTAATAGGAATCACGACTTGCATGTCGATGAGTATGACAACCGGCAGGAGCCATAGGAGTTGTCTTTATTTTTTGTATGACCTGCGTGTCATTGAGAAACGCCATGTAAATTACTTTACTTTATTGCTAAACGTGTTAGCCATAGTAGTAGAAGTAATAGTGGGCGAGCAACTTCATGGAGACACGATGATGGAGATCATGATGATGGAGATCATGGTGTCATGCCGGTGACAAGATGATCATGGAGCCCCAAGATGGAGATCACAGGAGCTATATGATATTGGCCATATCATGTCACTATTATTTGATTGCATGAGATGTTTATCATGTTTTTGCATCTTGTTTACTTAGAACGACGGTAGTAAATAAGATGATCCCTCATAATAATTTCAAGAAAGTGTTCCCCCTAACTGTGCACCGTTGCGACAGTTCGTTATTTCGAAGCACCACGTGATGATCGGGTGTGATAGATTCCAACATTCACATACAACGGGTGTAAGACAGATTTACACATGCAAACACTTAGGTTGACTTGACGAGGCTAGCATGTACAGACATGGCCTCGGAACACGGAAGACCGAAAGGTCGAGCATGAGTCGTATAGAAGATACGATCAACATGAAGATGTTCACCGATGTTGACTAGTCCGTCTCACGTGATGATCGGACACGGCCTAGTTAACTCGGATCATGTTATACTTAGATGACTGGAGGGATGTCTATCTGAGTGGGAGTTCATTGAATAATTTGATTACATGAACTTAATTATCATGAACTTAGTCTAAAATCTTTACAACATGTCGTGAAGATCAAATGGCCAACGTTGTCCTCAACCTCAACGCGTTCCTAGAGAAAACCAAGCTGAAAGATGATGGCAGAAACTATACAGACTGGGTCCGGAACCTGAGGATCATCCTCATAGCTGCCAAGAAAGATTATGTCCTACAAGCACCGCTAGGTGAAGCACCTGCTCTCCCTGCAGAACAAGACGTTATGAACGCTTGGCAGACACGTGCTGATGATTACTCCCTCGTTCAGTGCGGCATGCTTTACAGCTTAGAACCGGGGCTCCAAAAGCATTTTGAGAGACACGGAGCATATGAGATGTTCGAAGAGCTGAAAATGGTTTTTCAAGCTCATGCCTGGGTCGAGAGATATGAAGTCTCCGACAAGTTCTTCAGCTGTAAGATGGAGGAAAACAGTTCTGTCAGTGAGCACATACTCACTATGTCTGGGTTACATAATCGCTTGACTCAGCTGGGAGTTAATCTCCCGGATGACGTGGTCATTGACAGAATTCTTCAGTCGCTTCCACCGAGCTACAAGAGCTTTGTGATGAACTTCAATATGCAGGGGATGGAAAATACCATTCCTGAAGTATTTGCAATGCTGAAATCACCAGAGGTAGAAGTCAAAAAGGAACATCAAGTGTTGATGGTGAATAAAACCACTAAGTTCAAGAAAGGCAAGGGTAAGAAGAACTTCAAGAAGGACGGCAAGGGAGTTGCCGCGCCCGGTAAGCAAGCTGCCGGGAAGAAGAAGCCAAAGAATGGACCCAAGCCCGAGACTGAGTGTTTTTATTGCAAGGGAAGTGGTCACTGGAAGCGGAACTACCCCAAATACTTAGCGGACAAGAAGGCCGGCATCACGAAAGGTATATGTGATATACATGTAATTGACGTGTACCTTACCAGTACTCGTAGTAGCTCCTGGGTATTTGATACCGGTGCGGTTGCTCACATTTGTAACTCAAAGCAGGAGCTGTGGAATAAGCGGAGACTAGCGAAGGACGAGGTGACGATGCGCGTCAGGAATGGTTCCAAGGTCGATGTGATCGCCGTCGGCACGCTACCTCTACATTTACCTACGGGATTAGTTTTAAACCTCAATAATTGCTATTTAGTGCCAGCTTTGAGAATGAACATTGTATCAGGATCTCGTTTAATACGAGATGGCTACTCATTTAAATCCGAGAATAATGGTTGTTCTATTTATATGAGAGATATGTTTTATGGTCATGCTCCGATGGTGAATGGTTTATTCTTAATGAATCTCGAGCGTAATGCTACACATATTCATAGTGTGAATACCAAAAGATGTAGGGTTGATAATGATAGTCCCACATACTTGTGGCACTACCGCCTTGGTCACATAGGTGTCAAATGCATGAAGAAGCTCCATGCAGATGGACTTTTAGAGTCTCTTGATTATGAATCATTTGACACATGCGAACCATGCCTCATGGGTAAAATGACCAAGACTCCGTTCTCAGGAACAATGGAGCGAGCAACCAACTTGTTGGAAATCATACATACTGATGTGTGCGGTCCAATGAGTGTTGAGGCTCGCGGTGGCTATCGTTATGTTCTCACCCTCACTGATGACTTGAGTAGATATGGGTATGTCTATTTAATGAAACACAAGTCTGAGACCTTTGAAAAGTTCAAGGAATTTCAGAGTGAGGTTGAGAATCAACATGACAGGAAAATCAAGTTCTTGCGATCAGATCGTGGTGGGAATACTTGAGTCACGAATTTGGCACACACTTAAGAAAATGTGGAATAGTTTCACAACTCACGCCGCCTGGAACACCTCAGCGTAATGGTGTGTCCGAACGTCGTAATCGCACTCTATTAGATATGGTGCAATCTATGATGTCTCTTACCGATTTATCGCTATCATTTTGGGGCTATGCTTTAGAGACTGCCGCATTCACTTTAAATAGGGCTCCGTCGAAATCCGTTGAGACGACACCGTATGAATTATGGTTTGGGAAGAAACCTAAGCTGTCGTTTCTAAAAGTTTGGGGATGCGATGCTTATGTCAAGAAACTTCAACCTGAAAAGCTCGAACCCAAGTCGGAAAAATGCGTCTTCATAGGATACCCTAAAGAAACTATTGGGTATACCTTCTACCTCAGATCCGAAGGCAAGATCTTTGTTGCCAAGAATGGATCCTTTCTAGAGAAAGAGTTTCTCTCGAAAGAAGTAAGTGGGAGGAAAGTAGAACTTGATGAAGTATTACCTCTTGAACCGGAAAGTGGCGCAACTCAAGAAAATGTTCCTGAGGTGCCTGCACCGACTAGAGAGGAAGTTAATGATGATGATCATGAAACTTCAGATCAAGTTGCTACTGAACTTCGTAGGTCCACAAGGACACGTTCCGCACCAGAGTGGTACGGCAACCCTGTCATGGAAATCATGTTGTTAGACAACGGTGAACCTTCGAACTATGAAGAAGCGATGGCGGGCCCGGATTCCGACAAATGGCTGGAAGCCATGAAATCCGAGATAGGATCCATGTATGGAAAACGAAGTATGGACGTTGACTGACTTGCCCGATGATCGGCGAGCCATAGAAAATAAATGGATCTTTAAGAAGAAGACATACGCGGATGGTAATGTGACCATCTATAAAGCTAGGCTTGTCGCTAAGGGTTATCGACAAGTTCAAGGGGTTGACTACGATGAGACTTTCTCACCCGTAGCGAAGCTGAAGTCCGTCCGAATCATGTTAGCAATTGCCGCATTCTATGATTATGAGATATGGCAAATGGACGTCAAAACGGCATTCCTTAATGGTTTCCTTAAGGAAGAATTGTATATGATGCAGCCGGAAGGTTTTGTCGATCCTAAGAATGCTGACAAGGTGTGCAAGCTCCAACGCTCGATTTATGGGCTGGTGCAAGCATCTCAGAGTTGGAACATTCGCTTTGATGAGATGATCAAAGCATTTGGGTTTATGCAGACTTATGGAGAAGCCTGCGTTTACAAGAAAGTGAGTGGGAGCTCTGTAGCATTTCTCATATTATATGTAGATGACATACTTTTGATGGGAAATGATATAGAACTTTTGGACAGCATTAAGGCCTACTTGAATAAGAGTTTTTCAATGAAGGACCTTGGAGAAGCTGCTTATATATTAGGCATCAAGATCTATAGAGATAGATCAAGACGCCTCATAGGTCTTTCACAAAGCACATACCTTGATAAGATATTGAAGAAGTTCAATATGGATCAGTCTAAGAAGGGGTTCTTGCCTGTGTCGCAAGGTGTGAAATTGAGCTCAGCTCAATGTCCGACCACGGCAGAAGATATAGAAGAGATGACTGTCATCCCCTATGCCTCAGCCATAGGGTCTATTATGTATGCCATGCTGTGTACCAGGCCTGATGTAAACCTTGCCGTAAGTTTGGTAGGAAGGTACCAAAGTAATCCCGGCAAGGAACACTGGACAGCGGTCAAGAATATCCTGAAGTACCTGAAAAGGACTAAGGACATGTTTCTCGTTTATGGAGGTGACGAAGAGCTCGTCGTAAAGGGTTACGTCGATGCTAGCTTCGACACAGATCTGGATGACTCTAAGTCACAAACCGGATACGTGTATATTTTGAATGGTGGGGCAGTAAGCTGGTGCAGCTGCAAGCAGAGCGTCGTGGCGGGATCTACATGTGAAGCGGAGTACATGGCAGCCTCGGAGGCAGCGCATGAAGCAATTTGGGTGAAGGAGTTCATCACCGACCTAGGAGTCATACCCAATGCGTCGGGGCCGATCAAACTCTTCTGTGACAACACTGGAGCTATTGCACTTGCCAAGGAGCCCAGGTTTCACAAGAAGACCAGGCACATCAAGCGTCGCTTCAACTCCATTCGTGAAAATGTTCAAGATGGAGACATAGATATTTGTAAAGTACATACGGATCTGAATGTCGCAGATCCGTTGACTAAACCTCTCCCTAGGGCAAAACATGATCAACACCAGAACTCTATGGGTGTTCGATTCATCACAATGTAACTAGATTATTGACTCTAGTGCAAGTGGGAGACTGTTGGAAATATGCCCTAGAGGCAATAATAAAAGGATTATTATTATATTTCCTTGTTCATGATGATTGTGTTTTATTCATGCTATAATTGTGTTATCTGGAAATCGTAATACATGTGTGAATACATAGACACCAACATGTCCCTAGTAAGCCTCTAGTTGACTAGCTCGTTGACCAACAGATAGTCATGGTTTCCTGACTATGGACATTGGATGTCATTGATAACGAGATCACATCATTAGGAGAATGATGTGATGGACAAGACCCAATCCTAAACATAGCACAAGATCGTATAGTTCATTTGCTAGAGTTTTTCCAATGTCAAGTATCTTTTCCTTAGACCATGAGATCGTGTAACTCCCGGATACCGTAGGAGTGCTTTGGGTGTACCAAACGTCACAATGTAACTGGGTGACTATAAAGGTATACTACGGGTATCTCCGAAAGTGTCTGTTGGGTTGACACGGATCAAGACTGGGATTTGTCACTCCATATGACGGAGAGGTATCTCTGGGCCCACTCGGTAATGCATCACAATAATGAGCTCAAAGTGACCAAGTGTCTGGTCACGGGATCATGCATTACGGTACGAGTAAAGTGACTTGCCGGTAACGAGATTGAACGAGGTATTGGGATACCGACGATCGAATCTCGAGCAAGTAACGTACCGATTGACAAAGGGAATTGTATACGGGGTTGCTTGAATCCTCGACATCGTGGTTCATCCGATGAGATCATCGAGGAGCATGTGGGAGCCAACATGGGTTTCCAGATCCCGCTGTTGGTTATTGACCGGAGAGTCGTCTCGGTCATGTCTACATGTCTCCCAAACCCGTAGGGTCTACACACTTAAGGTTCGGTGATGCTAGGGTTGTAGAGATATGAGTATGCAGTAACTCGAAAGTTGTTCGGAGTCCCGGATGAGATCCCGGACGTCACGAGGAGTTCTAGAATGGTCCGGAGGTGAAGAATTATATATAGGAAGTGCAGTTTCGGCCATCGGGAGAGTTTTGGGGGTCAACGGTATTGTACTAGGACCACTGGAAGGGTCCCGGGGGTCCACCGGGTGGGGCCACCCATCCCGGAGGGCCCCATGGGCTGAAGTGGGGAGGGAACCAGCCCATAGTGGGCTGGTGCGCCCTCCCCCCTCGGGCCCCCCATGCGCCTAGGGTTGGGAACCCTAGGGGAGGGGGCGCCTCCACTTGCCTTGGGGGGCACTCCACCCCCTTGGCCGCCGCCCCCCCTAGGAGATCCCATCTCCTAGGGCCGGCGCACCCCCTAGGTGGGCCTATATAAAGGGGGGAGGGTAGCTGCATGCCTGAAGCCTTGGCGCCTCCCTCTCCCCTGCTACACCTCTCCCTCTCGCAGAAGCTCGACGAAGCCCTGCTGCGGTGACTGCTGCATCCACCACCACGCCGTCGTGCTGCTGGATCTTCATCAACATCTCCTTCCCCCTTGCTAGATCAAGAAGGAGGATACGTGACGCTGACCGTACGTGTATTGGACGCGGAGGTGCCGTCCGTTCGGCGCTAGGATCTCCGGTGATTTGGATCACGACGAGTACGACTCCCTCATCCCCGTTCTTTGAACGCTTCCTCTCGCGGTCTACAAAGGTATGTAGATGCATCCGATCACTCGTTGCTAGATGAACTCATAGATGGATCTTGGTGAAAACGTAGGAAAATTTATTATTTTTTGCAACGTTCCCCAACAGTGGTATCAGAGCTAGGTCTATGCGTAGTTCTCTTTGCACGAGTAGAACACAATTTGTTGTGGGCGTAGATGTTGTCAACTTTCTTGCCGCTACTAGTCTTATTTTGCTTCAACAGTATTATGGGATGAAGCGGCCCGGACCAACCTTACACGTACGCTTACGTGAGACCGGTTCCACCGACTGACATGCACTAGTTGCATAAGGTGGCTGGCGGGTGTCTGTCTCTCCCACTATTGTTTTCTGCAACGTTCCCCAACAGGGAGCAGGCAGTCCCGCCGGCGCTTGTTTGAGCGGCTGGAGCAGGAAGAGCAGAGATTGGAGAAGCACGACGGCCGTTGGATGGACATCCAACAGTATACAAGCCATCTGTGGAAAATAGCATACAGCCCATCTGCCATTATTTCAAATAATTTACAGCCCATTTGTTAATTCTCACGGGTTTTTTGGAGCTCATATTCTTTTTGTTAGCATTACAGCCCATATTGTGGCCACGGTTAAAAAATTATACAAAATTTTGCATATGTCGGTGCAGTCTGAACTATTTTTAATCCCGAAATTTCGAGTCGCATTTAGACTGATTTTAAAAATAAATGTATATCAATATAAAATCTAATAAATTGTCCATGCATAAAAATCAATGCTATTTAAAATCTCGAAATGAAAAAAAAGATATTTGAAACTAATTGCCAGTTTGATGTGTTTTAAAAATGTACAGTTCATTTCTCATTACTGATAGGCCATTTTCTCGGCCGGCCGAATGAAGCTCTCCTCGTCTTGAAAGATTTGCAGCCCAACAGGCCTGATAAAGCGACTTACTTGACAAATCACAAAAAAACTAGGCTAGCCATTTTCAGAAAGAAAAAACTACTGGGCTGGTCTCTGGTAAACATAAAAGAAAAGGCTGTCTAGACAGGCCAGAGTGTCCCGCATAGTCCAGTTGACACCCTGCTTCCGTCTCAAAAACAAATTAGATAAATGCCTCTCTAATTATGGCGATTCACAAAAATGCCACTGCAATTTCCAAACTTTGAAAAATGCCACTGCAATTTTTGCAAACTTTGAAAAATGCCACTGCAGTTTGCAAACTTTGAAAAACGCCACTCCAGACTTTGAAAAATGCCACTAGAAATGGCATGAAATGGCATTTTTCAAAGTTTGGAAATTGCAGTGGCATTTCTCGGATACACCATATTTGGAGTGGCATTTATCAAATTAACCCAAAACAAAAATAACCGGGCGAGCTGCTGGGTCCCTGGTGTTAGCCGCTCGTTGTGCAATTCTCTCATTTATTGACTACGTTGACAATGGCATGGGACCCAGATGTCAGAAATCCACTAGGAGGAGCCATTTTTTATTGGCTTGAAATAAGGAGGCACTTGCTTGCGTACTGCCATGACCTTGGCGGGTCCCTGCTGTCATCCTCTCCACGTACAATCATCTCCTGATTGTGTACACGTCAACTTGCTAGGCCCACAAGTCAGCCTCTAAACCCGTGGAGGACAAATACAACCCATTTAAAAAAATAACAGCCCATTCCATACGTTCAAATGGAAAGTTCAACATTCATAGCAAAGTAACAGGTCTGATCCACATATAGAGTACTGAACTTCCACGTTGACAACCATCATAGCCAAGTTAACTATCTACTCCCACTAATACTCTAGTAGCGTACAAGTACTAACTTACTCTTAGCTAACTAGACGATGCCGGCCGCCATCTGTGGTACACGCTAAACGCCGGCACCGGCATCGTGCGCCTCGCCTCGGACTTGCAAGAGGTGCGATAGGGCGCGTTGCTCGCGTGCGTTGGCCCTTTCCATGCCGACGTGGTCCACCGAAGCTTCGGCTTCCAAGGGGGAAACCCACTTGACGATCTGGTGGTAAAAATCGGCGTCGCGAACACGTGCATGCCCGACAGCCTCCAGGGCTATTTGCCGGGCGCCGGCCTCCACGTAGTCGGCCCAGTTGCGGGCGCTCTGCTCGCGACTCAGAGCGTCGGTGCGCTGCTGCTCCATGTCCCGCTGGCGACGCAAATCGGCGATACGCTGCTCCTCCGCCAGGCGGCCGCGCTCCAACAACTCATGCTCCTCCGCCATGCGGTCGCGCTCCAACAACTCCTCGATCTCCGCATTGCCATCTAAAGACAGATAGAATGCCTCCTCCCTCCGTCTGCCTTCCGGTGAAAACCCGAACACTAGTTCCGGCGGTGACCGCCTCCGGCATCGCCTACCGCGGACGGGCGGGGGCATGGCGGACGTGGCGAGCGACGTCGGGCCGGTGGGGGCTTATGAGGATATGGCGAGTTGGGTCATGGTGTCACCGGAGAAGGCCGGGAAACAGTACTTATAGGCGGAAGGTAGCGCGATGGTCATCGGAATTCAATGCATAATGGCTTAGCACGCCAGCTTGCCGTGGAAAACTAAAGAAACTGAAAATATGATTGTGCCGTCCCGTCCCGTCTGGGTCGCACACCGGCATGGCGGTCAAACGAGTGCACTCAAATCATCTCCCTCCTTGTCAATAATGATTCCACGGATTTAAAAAGCCCACAACAATTAAAGTGTATCTTTTTTCGCATTAGTTAGCTACCTTAATTACGGCCGGCTGCATGCAGGCACTCAGAATCGCTCGCAGGTAGTACGCGAAGCAGCATGCAACGAGTTGCAGCCGAGGGCACGCATGCAGCCACTTAAATCACTGGAATTAATTAGGCTTAAACTTCTGCATGCCGTTAATTATTGCCATGCCTTGGTCTTGCTACTTTGCTCACGGGACTAATAAACCCGGACGGAGGAAGTACATTGGTTGGTGAGAGGTTTGAATTAAGCCCTGCAAACCAGAAAGGAGGTACTAGTACGTGTGTGATCCGCTATTTATTCGTGTAGGATCGAGTAGGTCGTTTCTTGAATTGAGCCCTGCAAACCGGAAAGGAGGTAGTATGTGCGTGATCCGCTATTTATCCGTGTAGGATCGATAGTGTAGCTTGTCAGTTTCTTCAGAGGTAGGCATTTT
This sequence comes from Triticum urartu, assembly GCF_003073215.2. Taxonomy (NCBI): domain Eukaryota; kingdom Viridiplantae; phylum Streptophyta; class Magnoliopsida; order Poales; family Poaceae; genus Triticum; species Triticum urartu. Next base: position 152,801,718 of record NC_053025.1, read on the forward strand.
TATCCGTGTAGGATCGATAGTGTAGCTTGTCAGTTTCTTCAGAGGTAGGCATTTTTATTCAAAAAACTGCCACTTCGCATCTTGCGTCGCAAATAAAACTGCCAGGAGCGCATTTGTAGGCTAGCTAGTGATCGATCAGTAACTTGTAAACACTGAGCGAATAGAAATAAGTAACTGTTAATGCATCTCAATGATTCACAGATCATATACAAATATGTAGCTCCAAAAGCAAAGATCAGCCACTTCGGATCTTGCGTCACAACTAAAACTAACTAGTACGATTCCCATACATAAGATCAACATGTTAATGCATCTCAATGATTCACATATCATATACAAATATGTAGCTCCAAAAGCAAAGATCTAGAAAAAACATCTGTTCTTCCTAGTAACATGGATGCTTCTCTTGGCCAACATTCAGTACAGACTGAAAGACAAATTTGTTTGTGAAGTCTACAATTCCTCTTGCAAACGTAAGTGGTTTCACCAACAGCTGGAACCATGAGAATGAACCACACATGATGGAGGAACATCCACTGCAATATGATTTGGTCTTCTCTCGATCATACCGCGAGACTATTTTTGGAATACAAACTTTAACTTAGGCAAAACGATGCCCATTGTATAATCAGACCAAAGCAATGAAGCACCTAGTGTTGGCCAATAAATAGTCCAGTATTACTTTTCTGCAGTCCATGAAGTGACTATCCAATCTTTCTGTGTCTATTTTCAAATGGCACTGCATGCAATGACTATACTATTCTCTTGTGCAGTTCAACCAAAATTGCAGACACTTTGTTTGTTTGCCAAATAGCAACGGGCAGACATCTTTGTCTGCACAAATATCAAGCAGCTAGTAAACACATACCACACCTTGTATTTTTGGTTTAAACATGTCTCTTCCGCTTAGCATCTGTCATGTTCTGCATTGGACAATCTGATACAGTTATGTTTTGCCCTATACAATTTCATACTGAATTGATTTGCTGGTTCAGAGTAGAAATATAGTGCCTATTCTTCATCAGACCAAGGATATCCATGTTCGCAGTGATGGAAGAGGTGAAATCGATACAACCGAAATTGAGCATCCAATCATTGAATCCTGTCCTGCACCTCCAACGTAGGTCCACCCTGCCAATAAATTCACATGCAAACCACTAGTATTACTATCTAATGACAGTGCAAAAAGAGTAGCAAGATAGTAGCAAACCATGTACCTTCGTAATGAACAGCTCATAGTGCCACCAATTGGATATAAAGGTTTGGAAAAAACATGCTCCTAATGTTGAACCAGTTGGACTTTTTGTGCAGTTCCACTAAAATCGAGCATCCCTGTTTGCATAGATATTGAAAGTGTGATTACTCTAAAAGTGGCACTAGTTGAAGCATAGACTCACAAATATAAGCATTCCAATTTCTTAATGGGAAAAGGTAGCAAGACTGTTTCTAACCACCTGTTTGAAGGAATAAATAAAGCAACAGCGGCTGATGTCAGGAAGGCATACATAGTTTTTTCTGGAAAACTAAGCCATTCCTGACCTTTCCTCTTCTTTTAAGCAAATTTTGTGCAGTTCTACTAAAATAAAATGCCATCACCTCCTTGACAATTTAGTGACACTGTACAAAAGGAAATGACTTAACATTACATCATGATGTCAGGTATGTAGTCGATAGGCATTAGAGACAAATATACAGACCTCCTCCGATAACATAATGAACATTAATTTTAACAAAGGTGTGACTAGCTTTACCTGGATAATTTGAGTGAACTCTACACCCTTTGTTCCTTAATATAAGACGTTTTCGCGGTTCAATTTAAAGTGCCCAAACGTCTAGTATTTAGAAAAACAGGTAGTAGTTTTCTTGAGCACATGTCTGGGAAAGCCTGCCACACTTTATTTATGTCCATACGCAAATGCAACACCACTCGAATACTACAAATATACACTAATCCAGTGGCTAGTGCAATAGTAGAGTAGTTAGTTTATTACAGGGTACAGTAAAATGGTTTTACTGAACATATTTCAATAAACTCTAGCACTGGAAGGTTTCTATAAGAATTAACAATACAAAATGTAAAGGTAACAAGTTTCAGCATTGGTATACTAGCTGTGCATGTGCATTAAACCAAATACAAAAGTCTGAAGGTAACTAGCATTATTAACTAATGACAGTATAAAAAATTGCAAACCATGTACCTCCAAGGTAAATATCATTTTGAACTCGAGGGGACCTTAAAAATTGCTATCCCAATCTTGATAATCGATCAAACATAAAAACTTGATCGAACGAATCAAGAGAACAGCTGGAGGAGCAGGTGCCCACTCTTGACCTTTCCTCTTGTCTTCATAATTGTCTGTGTAGTTTAACCAAAATAAAATGACATCAGCGCCTTGGCATTTTGGTGACACTGTACAAAAAAATTAACTTAAGCATTAACAGTGCAAAAATCTGAAGGTAGTAAGAAGTTTCATCGTTGGTATACTGGCTGTGCAACAGCATTAGAATGCCTTAGCTGAAAAATCTTTAATACATCCACAATCAACAGCTAACCCTAAAATAATCCAGTGACATTAAATGGCATTGCTTAAATTTATCGATGGCATTAGACTGAGAGCGGCATTAGTTAAATGTGGCATCACTTTAGCAGTAGCATTGCTTGACTTGACTGATGGCGTTATACTAACAGCAAAAAAGTGACAATAAGAGCATGGGAGGCCCATTCAGACAGTGGGCGCACCAGTATGATGTACCTCCACGGACGCAGAGTGGTGAGGGAGGTATGGTTGCCCAGAGCAACAAATATCCAGGCAGCATATGTGGATTACGTCCCATTTTGTTCTCTTTAGCCACCTTTTTCCCATGCGAGGACAACAAACCGATCGACCTGGTCATTCTCTATTGCGTTGTCATGCCTTTCTACCCTTCTTCAACCAAGAGACACGAGACTCGTTCCTTAGCTACTGATTTTCCCCTTTTCAACCTAGTTGCGGGTTCGATGCCTACTCTCTTGGACAGTACAGTCTCCCTTCCTTTCCTTATTCAACCCAGACATGGATTAGTCTGCATGAAGTAGGGTTTCCTTTAATAGTGCAAATTATGGTTTTCGTTTGTGTGGCCAGCAGAGCAGAGGATAGCAAATTGGGAAGATGGTGGAGTTGAAAAAGATCCACATGCAACGACGTGGCAGATGGGGCAATAGAACAAGGTTATGGTTCGAAAAGAGGTAGCATACTTGAGGGTCGGCGGGAAGTGGCTTCGCTCGTGGTCGTCGTCCTCCGCACACACTACGGCAGCGAGCTTGGGGACGGAGGCCATCCTGTGTGGGCGCTAGGTCTGAGAGGACGGCCTTGTCGTCACTGCGTGACCTTGCTTGCCGATGATGAGTGCGTCAATGCTGCACGTACTTTTCTTCCCCGGCAGATCTGTGACCACCAGTGAGGAGGGAGAGAGGGGCCGTCTTTTTTAGATCTGGAGAGACGGTGGTAGTGTGAGAAGCAAGTGGTCAGCCCTTAGCAAGAAAGCGCCCAAGCTCCAGCCTATATATCTTTTTTATGCTACTAGTACTGGAGGTGGAGTAGTGGTAGAGTAGTTTATATTTTCTCTATGTACAGTACCAGTTAGTCGTGCTTCAAAACTGATCGGCACGCCATTAAAAAAAAGGTCAGTAACTAATGCGGCACCTCGGGCCAACGCGGCCAGATCGCATTTTGCACGAGAAATTACACACCATGTTTCGTTGCCATGTGCTCCCGTTCCAACATATCAGTGAGACGACGGCGAGTAATAGGAGTATTTCCGAACGGACGTGTAGGCCGGGGCACCTCTTTGTGAACCGTGGCAAACTCGCAACCGTCCACCGACTCTTCGCCTTTCCCTCTCGATTTGGAACTGCTGTCGCACGCTCTTCCTCTCCCTCCTCCATTTTCCTTTAGCCCTTCACCCTTTCTTCTGCAATTGTTCGATCGTCTTCTCCATGGAGGGAACAGGCCGGAAACGACCCCGTTATTCTTGCCCCAATCTGGAAGATGACGTAGTGGAGGAACTCATTGATCGGTGCGACGTCATCACCTCGGCTAGCATGGCAGGTTCATTCAAGCCCATTCTTGACTCAACTAATAACATCATTACAAAGAACCCAAGAGTCAAGGAGCGGTTTGATCTCCCCTATCTTCTTCGTCGTGACCCTGATGACTGGCGCAGGCACGACAGAGGCCTCGCCATGTGCAAGTTGATGCCGCTTAATAATGATACGTATGATGTTAAGATGCCATCGCATGAGGGCAAGGCTTGGGCAGGCGCAAATGGATATTGGGTTGTTTACATTGGGTCCAACTGCGAGCGGGAACTTGTGAATGTGTACACTCGTGACCGGGTTCCACTTCCGAAAATCTCAGCAGACTGCCCAGAGGTTGAGCACACCGGTATTATATGCACGTTCAAATACGATCATCGTGACTGTCTTCTACGGAAGATAGCAATTTGTCGAGTTCCCAACCGCTCTTGGAATTACAACAACTATCAAGTTATTGCTATCTTCGACAAGCATGTTGCCGTCCTTGGTGGTTTGACTCGATGGATATTGCTCAAAAATCAGTTTATGTACACGGATGAGTACTGTGATGCAATTCAATACGAGGGCCTTGTGTTTGCTGCCACCACTCGTGGCACTGTTTTTGCATGGGATCCTCGTAGTTTCGGTACGTTTGTCTTCCACTGTAATTATAATTGTTTCATCCACATGCATGCGGGTTAGCAAGTTTCCCTTTACTAATTAACCTTCTTCTTGTGTTTCCAAGGTCCTGTGAGCATCCCACCACCTATACTTGAAAAATTTTATAACCAAGTGGGAGATGACGATGGTGATGATCACGAGCATGAGGACGAGCAGCGCCCATATACTCTGTGGGGCCTGGCAACTAATTCCGATGGATCACCTCTTCTTGTGTGTATACAGCCCACTGATGATGTTACTGCTAAGGAAGCAGGTGTAGTCTCCCATGGTCGCACTGTCCGGACCTATTCCAACACCCGTTGCATGGTATTCGGAGTGGATACTAGTGTGCTAGCGCCAACTCCTTCTCCTTGGTACATAATTGATAGTCTTGGAGAAAACTTGCTCTTCCTTGGACAAAACTATCCGATGATGGTGAAAGGCGATCCAACTGTTATTGACACAATGTTACTAGTACCATTTATGAGAAGCAACTGTGTCTATACCTCGGAAATTTGGGTGGTTCCCTACCCTGGTACTGATATAGTAGGCCGCTTCAGCCTGGATGATCAGTCCTACGTTGGTTTCCAGATCGACAATCGATGGCCCGTCCCAGAGAATCACTTATGGTTCAAAGCAAGCATTTCCAACACCGAGGAATGGTTGAGTTGAAGTTCATTTCATTGGTTATTATTTGTTGTGTGGTGAAAACTTCAGTATTTATAATGTATCCTCGTTGTCGATGTGGGTTGATGACCTGTTGTATGTAATAAAATGATATGCCTGTGATAAACTTACTAAATTTATGAATGGCTTTCGAGTCGCTTCTCTGAGTGAGTGGTGTGAAGAGGCAAAAAAATATTTTCTGAATACATAATTGTACGTGCATTACAACAGGTTATCGAATGAGGCCAATCAACAATAGTAGTACACTATTTGTACTAGCTTCACATGCTTCGTGCGTCGGGCGGGTGTTTTTTACTGTAGCCATATGTTAACGTGTTCGTTGTACGTAACCAGCACCTCGAATCCTCAATACTAGTACTATATAGTAGGAGTAAGTAGTAGGAGTAGTAGGGTGGCATGGGCCAGAACAAGCATTCACGTCCAGGAGTACGGCACACGCCACCACCACAACATCCATCTGACACCATATTATTTCTTGGAGTCCGTGCTAGAGCGATCTCTTCAACCTCGTCGTTTCTCTAACTTCAGCCATCGAGCGGCGGGCGAGGTGGGGGTTTGCCGATGGTCGGTTTCCTTAACTGTGGTCCCACTTGTAAGGCCAACTCCAACGCACGACCCCAAACGGACCTCCGTTTTGCACGAACTCCAATGATAATTTTGACTATAAAGAATACATTTTACTACTCCTGTAAGTTGGATTAGTGCCTTCTCGATGCATTCATTGTTGATCTGCGGAGGCTCGATCTTGCGTGCTTCTTTCTTCTTCGAGTGTAAAGAAGTAGACGTTGCTTCCTCGCATCTAGTCTCATGTCTAGCCTCTATTCTAGTAGGAGTATCAACAAGTGCACTAACCTCATCTCTAGCCTCTGTGCTAGCTAAAAGTGATAGAACATCTACTAAATTGCGCTCTATCAATATATGGATGTACTATTCTTCCCAATACAAAAACTTGCATCCATTCTACTCCCTCCGTTGCACAATACATGCCTTCTATTTGTCAAAATATATATGTATCTAGACATGTTTTAGTATATAGGTACATCTATTTTTGGACAAATGGAGGTAAAGTATTTTGGAACGGAGGGAGTACACAATAAAAATTTTAAGTTAGCACAACTAGTCTAATCCGAGAGCACACTCGAAGATTTGGTCGGGTTCTTCCTCCTTTTGCCGACACATGGGACATCCAGCATCCAGGTCGTGTCATGAAAGAAAATAGAGTGGTAGTTGAAGCCACGAGATGTGCATCTTGGGTTAAACTATAAATAGAATCTTACTACTCTTGAGTAACTCCAAAAGCGGCCACCGAAGATCTTTACTGGATTTGTTTTTCATCACCAGCACGTCGAGGTGAAAGATGTGCAGGTTCAGTGGGTCCTCTTGCGTTTTCACTGACATGTGGGGCCGCATGTGAGCAAACAGACGATGGGCTCCGCGCGTCCGCTGGCTGGCTGAGAAGAGAGATAGAGGAGGACTGAGCACGGACTGCATGAAATTTGTTCTGCGTACCTCGATATAGGCTCGATATAGTGGGGTGGCATGGGCCATAACTAGCATTCACGTCTAGCAGTACGGCACACGCCACCCACACGACTCCATCCGACACCAATTTTCTTGGAGTCCGTGCTACAACCATCTCTTCTCCCTACTGTTTTCTCAGCCATCGCACGATGGGCGGGATGGGGGTTTGCCGATAGTCGGTTTGCTCAACTGTGGTCCCACTTGTAAGTGAAAATGCAACACCGCACGCATTCCCGCTTGAGCGGCGTGCCGGACCAACCGTGTGGGGGTGTGACGCGAACACGGCAGACTTTTCCTTTTGAACTCGTAACTTGTAAAATTTGGTTTTGCTCCATGGTGCGACCGATAGATAGAAAATAAGGATTTTTCCTAGAGTAATGAGAAGTTTGGTTCTGGCGCCGCTCATGCATGGAGTACATATGAAAATTATGAAGTTGATGCAAAAGGTAATATAATTACTATAGTATCATATACTACTACATGGATTTGACGGAAAGATAAAAATACATACGGATCCATCAACGACATCCTCACGCCCTAGTGCGCGGGGTCACCAACCGACGTGTGAGGAGCAGCGGCGTTGGTGGCGAGCTCAACGTGCTTCTGAACAGTGCCGTCCAAGGTTGCCTTGCGGTGCAAGAAGGCCAGCGTCGTATCGTCCTCCTCTTGCATGTAGTAGTCCTTGTGGACGATTTGCGCGTAGACGTGGGTGATTAGGTCGATGGTGTCTTGCTGTGCTAGGCGCTGCGCGGCGAGCGTGACCTCGAGGTGGACATTCTCCGGCGCGACGGCGGGCAGTCGTAGGGCCACCAGTGCGTCGAAGAGGTTGTCACCATAGTGGCCATTGAGGGTGGCGGGCATTGCAGAGCCTGGGCGCGTCGGCTGGAGGCTTACGTCAAAGTCGTCTGCAAGCTTCTTGACGACGGTGAACTTGTTGAGGAAACCGACGAGGACCTCGTTGAACAAGGAGACGAAGCTGTCGTCCAAGCGGCCCCTCGCCCTGGCGGCCTCAAGCAATACTACCTGGAGACATTCCTCGGTGCCGGGCCATAGGCGACCATCTGGCACAGCCGGCTGATGCTCGTGCTCATCGCCTCCATGGGTCTAGCTTAGCTTCTAGTCAACTGATCTTGCGATTCGAGTGATCACTCTTGCCCTTGGTTAGCATGTGTAGGTGTGTAGGATTTCGTACTACTCATCGGCCCTCTACTACACCTGCCTTTGGTTGTATGATAGGTGGGCCATCCACCCCCTAGGCCCACGTGTCATTCACCCAAAGGCAGTTGCCGTAAGTCAATGAAGTTGCGTCCCCCTCCGTGCCGGTGTAGTATAGTCATCTCACCGGACCTCTAGTTGGGGCCAAACGAGAGAAGTTTCATGTTTACTGGTTTATTGGTCCCCTTTGCATTTTGCGCCAAGTTTTGACCTTTGATTTAACTAATAAAATGTTAATGCATGTAAACAAAAATGTTGTGTAAGTCACCTTACGAAAACCAAATAATCCCAAAATACTTAGGCACGGTGCATTAACTCCCTCCTTGTTTCTTATTTCGTGACATATCAACCAATGAGAGATGTGGGCCGTGCATGCTTTCAATGACTTGAGACTACCAAACATGACATGCAGTGTTTAGTTCATTGCATGTAATCCTATTAGTACTCTAGTTAGCAAAAAACATTAACTTCTCTCGCCGATAGGAATAAAACACCATGTATTTATTTATAGAGGGAGTAGTACATTTTTTGTGACATGCATTACTAGATATTGCTAGTCAAATACTAAAATCCAGATGGACGTGGTAGTACTCCTAAATCCATACGGTGGTGCTACTAGTACTAGTAGTAGTACTACCAATGTAGTAGTAGGAGTACTAGCACTGTACTACCCGTTGGTCAAATTATTACGTGCTGCTCCTCACAGTGAAGTGACAAGACCCTGCGCCGGAGATGACACCTGAGTATAGGCGCCGTGTTCGGCATACCATAGTCAGCCTCACCGTCTGCAGTCACTATCATCATGGCTGTAGAGCTAGCCTGCTTACAACTATCCATGTTCGACATAATTTCCCGTGCGTAGATGCCCGTGCATTGCATGGAACACCAAGATTGGGGGTGGACGGCTCCGGCAGCGGCCATCGCGCCAGATTTTTCCACGGCCTTCTAGATGTGGTGGGGAGGAGATAAGGCTGATTGTGAGAGACAAGGAGTTGTTTGTAAATAGGGAATCAGTGTGGGCATCTTTTTGCAAAAATGGAGAAGCTTGGTTTGTATGCGTCAGATCTAGATCCAACAGCTATTGGTGAAAGATGGGAGGCACAACATCATCACCAACTCAGGACCTATTTGATTCACATGATTTTGAAAACGCAGGAATAGGACACGGCAATATTACAAATTTCAAACTGATATTACAGATGTTAGGAGTAATGATGCACCTACGAAGAGGGAATTACTAGGAAGTTTACGTAAGAACTTTCGTTACTTTAGTTGGATGCAGCATTATCGTACAAACTAAAATCCATCGCCCTGACAAGTCACTAATGGGCAAATAAGTTTTCGAGTCTCTGGCCACTTGATGTTTCAAAAACAAATTCATCTTCTGCGGAGACTTTGTCATTTAGGCTTAGACGCTTGCGGTGATCAGCACGCCATTCATTGTTGCGCCAGGGAACGCCAAACCTCATTACCTTGAGCACACTTGCCTCCAGAACAAAGAACCTGGCCAATTTAATCTCAGATGTGCTGCCTCGGTAGTCGATCAAATCAATTTACGTAAGATGGAGATCAAGGCATTCGATGAGATTGTTATAGTGCAGCACATTTTTCACTTTCGGGTCTTTTTTATCTGCAAAAGAAGAGAACATATTAGAGCAGCTGACTGCATAAGATTGCCGTGTCATCAAGAGGTACCAATATCATTCGCTCATACGATAGGGTTGGCTGGCTAGTGATATTTTTTCACTCTCTCTCTTTCTGTTTCCTCTCATTTAACTAGGAGCACGTGAAGAGCTTGGGCATTTGTTGCCTTCCACTATGTGGCCGATGCCATATTTCGCAAAAGTATGCCACATAATACGCATCGATGTCAAATCAAAAGATTTTGGCACCGCTCTCGTGATGTGAGAGAGTTGGCACCGCCGTGCACACAGACCCACATGTATAAACAAATCAATCAAACCAACTACACCAGCCTCTCACTCTCCCAAACAAGTGTTTTTATTGCCTCAGTCCTCTCTCTCTCCCACGCAGTGTTTTTTCATTGCGTGAGTTAATTTGACACCGGAGCAAAGTAGGTGATCCAGATTGGGGCACCAGGTGAGCAATGGAGGGGCATCGACGCCAAATGCATCACAAGTGAATTTAGCACATGTTTTGGCCTACATAGCCCACTTTTGTACTCCCTCCGTCCCAAAATTCTTGTCTTAAATTTGTCTAAATACGGATGTATCTAGTTACATTTTAGTGTTAGATACATCTATATCTAAACAAATGTAAAACAAGAATTTTGGGACGGAGGGAATACTACCTTGTATTTAGTATAAAATTTTGACCATAGATTTACCTAAGAAAATGCCAATGCGTGTCACTAAAAATTACACCATTTGAAATTATGTTCAAATACGAATCCAATGATATAGTTCTTAGTGACATGCATTAACATTTTTTCAGTTAAATCTATGGTCAAATTTTGATACTACAAAATTGGAAGAGTAAACCAGGACGGAGGTAGTACTTGCTCTTAGGGTAACCATAGAGTTACTGGAGTAGTCTAAGTTAATTTCCACTATGACTAGCCTAGGATACTATAGTAGTACAACATAAAAACGATGCAGGTGATCACGTGAGAAAAAATACTAAAAACATTTCTTTCAGTGCAATGTGTAGATGCAGTTTTGAACACTACACTTGTCATCGTAATTTGGGAAAATTACGAAAAAAATTGAGCTACGTTGTGATTACCGTTTACTTATAGGAAAGAAGTTTCACCTCGATGAGTAGCTTCTCCGTGCACTATGCTTATGGACGTGACAGAGTCCCTAACTAGAGAGAGAGAGAGAGTGAAAAAGTGTGTGTGCGTGTGTGAAAGAGACATGGACAACACACGATAAAAGTAGAGAAAAAGCGTGCATGTCTTATGCAAACATATTACACATGCATCTTCGACAACGGAGGCAAGGTGAGGAGATAGTGTGTGGTTGTTTGGAACCGAGAGAGCAAGACCCCTAGCATGTGGCCAAGAGGGGTCTGACAAACAAGGGAGAGAGGTCGAGAGAGACGTACGGAGAAAATGCAGACATGGGGAGGAGAGAGTGTATGTTTGTCATAGAGAGATCCCCTGGTGATCGTGATGGGACTACATGGGTGGGAGATCGAGTGACAAGGTGTGTGCGTGATAGAAGATGCCCCGAGAGATATCGAGATAGACGCATGGATGGAAGGAGACAATACGTGTGTTCCTGATGGCTAGTAAGAGATAATCATACTTAGGAGGGGGAGTGCTTGCACCTATGATGGAGTGAGGGATTATGGTACTTAGGGGGGTGCGTGTCACATGGAGAGAGAACAAGGGCGGAGAATGTTGGATGGGTCTATATGTATAGCACGAGCGAGACATGTGTATGTGTGAACCAGGGAGATATAAGGCCAGTTTGGCTTGCGTCCTGAGCATTTTTGCCTGGCCTGGGGTTGTGGCTGGATTTCATGCACACTTGTTTGGTTGCTACCCTGTGAAAAAGAAAGCCCGCCTGGCCTGGGTTGCCTTGCACTTTAATTAGCCTGGCTGAACTCCAAACACTGCAAGTAGCCTGGCCCAAGCGAGCTATTTTGAACGCCTGGCCGTGCCTGGTCGTGTGGCCACGAGGCTAATAGCAACATGGATGGATATTAGCATTAAATAATTGATGCATGGATTGATTGATGGGACGTTGATGCTTTGCCTGGCCCAGGCATGAACCAAACGCTTCAGCACCACACAAGCCTGGCCAGGCAGAAATATTTTATATCTCACGTCCACACCAGGCAGTACCGGCCATCAAGGAATGAGGGTCAGGTCACGAACCAAACTGACCAATAAATTTTGAGAGAGATTGAGGAGCCCCGATAAGGCTGAGTGGTGCGTCAGATAGCTGAGAGGGGGAAAGAGATATTCCATCCGCTCGATAATGCAGTGCATGTAAATTTTTTAGAAGTCAAACTTTGGAAACTTTGATCAGGTTTACGCAAATGTTATTTATATCTACAATATCAAAGATACATCATACAAAACTACATCTCATGGTGAATCTAATGGTATATGTTTGCCGTACTAGATGTAATTCTTTTTCTCCACGTACATGGTCAAACTTTGTGATGTTTGACTTTTTCAATAAATCTATATGCTATGGACTGAGGAGAGTGCCTCAGTTGAGACAGATCAAGTGCGTGTGAAGGAGAATGAGTAAGTGTGCAAAAAGAGTATGTGTGTGAAAGAGAAAGTGACAACAAACGATAAATTAGAGAGAGTGTGTTTTTTTTGTTTCTTATGCGAACATATCACGCATGCATCCCCGAGATGGAAAAGCGAGGCGAGGAGATACACGAAGATAACTAGTGTGTGATCGTTTGCAACAGAGAGAGACACCCCTGTAGCACATGTCCAATAGAGGTCTGGCCAACAAGGAACAAAGGTCGAGAGGGACACATGGATGGTATGGATGCATGGGGAGGGAGAGAGGGTGTGTTTGTGATAGAGACATCCTGTCGAGATCGTGAGGGGACTATATGGGTGAGAGATCGAGGGAGTGCGTGCGCGATAGAAAGATGCCCCGAGAGAAATCGAGATAGACCATGCACATGTTTGTGATGGAGACTAATATTAGCTAGTCATATACATATAGGGGGACTGCGTGTGCCTACAATTGAGTGAGAGACCATCATACTTGGCTAGCTGGGCATGAGATTGTGTGTGCGCGCGTGTGAGATGGAGAGAGAACGAGGGGGAGAGATAGAGTTTTAGATGGGCCTATCGAGTGCGAGTGAGATATGCATGTGTATGTGTGACCCAGGTGGATGGAGAGTTTGAGAGAGGGGGGAAGAGCTCCGAGACGACATAGTGGTGCGTGAGAGAGTTACGGGCAAAGAGCCAAGGAATTTGTGTGCGTACGATGAGTGCACCCAAGATATCTAGCTTGGACTAGCTAGAGTATCATACATAGTGTGCGAGAGAGACCTATAGATGGTGTATATATGCATGCGAACTAGAAAGACCCCCCCCCACACACACACACAGAGAGAGAGAGAGAGATGGAGAGAAAGGTAGAGGGACCAACAAGGTTTTTGTGTCGTATGCGTGCGACAGAATTGAAGATTGTCGGTGAGAGAGAGAAGAGGAGTCCGGGAGAGGGGGAGGTCGCGTTTTATGCATCAAAGACTGATATAAACCATGTTTCGATATAAACTTGCATTCAAATATTTAAATTGGAGAACATGTTGTCTGCAATTCACACATGAACGGATATATGCGTATATCAAACAAGTTCATTAATTTGACTTTCAACATGTTCATGGAGTACTATAATACTATACAACATGCTACTCGATTGAGGTGTTCAATTTTGGATTTAGTTCACTATTTTGACCTACTGAACGAGCTATTTCATTGAATCGAGATATTTCATTTTGGGTTTGATTCGCGTTTTTGAGTGGGTCAACTATTTGTCATATAGTAAATCGCTAGCAACGAGCATGTAAAAACACATTACTCCCAAGCATCATCTCTCCATCTAAAAAAGAAGTGGCAAACTAATATTTCAAAATTTGATCCGAATCGACTTGGTAAGGTAGACGTGGATGCTCGTTCTCCCAAAATTTGAACGAACCGTTAAACATCCTCTCTGCTCGGTGGAATTCGCCCGAGCAAATAAATGGGAGACGTGAAATTACCGTCCTATGTGGGACACGCATCAATTGGCCTGTTGTACATCAAGGGTATGTTCGTAACTTCATCCAAGCGCGCCTTCTCCTCGGCCAAAATGACATGTGCCGAATAATTCATAAACCATGGTCGGCAAAACACGCTCTCCTCGCCCGAAATAGCTCGCGCCCACTATTTCAAAACACGCTCTCCTCGCCCGAAATCGCTCGCGCCCACTATAGTTCAAAACACGCCCTCCTCGCCCGAAATCGCTCCCGCCCACTATTTGGGGAGAAGAAAAGTTACTCTACTATCCCCAACCCTTGGTACACAGACCCAAGCCGAGAAGCCTATAGGCAAGGGTAGAACTGTAACTCCCCCTCACATTTCAGACAAATGCGTCCGTAAGACATGGTTCCACTCCCCTCCCAATTTCCCCGGCCCACCCCCATTCATACCTCGTGGGCGCCAAATCACCTTCTCCCCGGGAAGCTCCCTTCTCCCGAGCCACGAAACCTCAGCCCCACCTCCATGGCGCCCCCCACCGCACCAATTTCGCAGTCTCCCTCCTCCCTAATGCCGAAGACGCTGTCCATTTGCCGTCGTGCACTGGGCCGTGTGCCTCTTACTCCGTGCTGCTGGTGCTGCCTCGACGACGGCAGTGTGAACCGTACCAGAGCCGATTCACCCCCGCTGTTGTTCATGGCGCCGGAGCGGCTCCAACTTCGGATTCGTCCAGAGTCCTGGCGCTGCTTCCGCGTAGCCGTCGACCGTCGCGACATCGCTCTTTCCCTGCCGCCGGTCGCCACCACAACCGCGCCGGCCTCACCGACTCGGCAGCTGGACCTGCCTACTTCACCATGCCGCCAGATAGGTCGCACCCTCATCTCAAATCACTTTATTTAGGCGTCAGTTGTCTGAATTTTTATTCTGGGCCAATCGATTTCCAATGGGAAGCAACACCCCTCGAGGCGGCGGAGCTCCTAGACTGTCGGTTGGCTAGTGTCTAATGTAAGGGTGCGGGGCCGCAAGTTCGCCGCGGAAGCAGTGCTTAGATGGCTATCTTTTAGAGTTGCATGGGTTGAAGGTACTGCCGCCGCCGGATCTAGATGACGGGGAGTCTTTGTGGATTGGCCCGGGGGCGGCGCAACCACGGCAGTGCGGTGGGGCGGGGAGCGGGGTTTTGGCTGGGGCCACAGACGGCGGAGGTAGGCTGCTCTGCCATTGGTCGCTGGCTCTTCGGGGAAGACTCCGAACAGTGTCAGCCGGGAGGCACAAGACGGCCAGCCATCCGGCGTAGATCGGACAGTACCAAAATAAAATAAAATCGTATGACCCCAATTTAGTCTTCAGTCAACAGACGTGTGACCACTCTCGTACCTTGCTGTTGATCTCTTAGTGTATTTCTTCAGATCAAAGAGATATGTCATTCTTAACATTATGCGTTATCTGCATCTTTAGACACACCGTCTTCCAACTCACCGCAGCTGCTCCAACAAGGGAAGCATACACCAGAAGGGAGCTATAGTCCCCACTCAACAGTTTCCTGCATCGAATGCGCGTGCCCGACATGGACAGCCACAACAACTGTAGGGCCATCGACAAGTTAGCACATGATGCTCACTCCTATGGATGGCAACCAGATAGGTTGTACCCTCATCTTACTTGTGTGCAACATTTATGGCTTTGTTATTCATCTAAGCATGGAAAATAGATCATCACATTTCACTGTATATTCATGCTGATCTCTTACAGGTCTTGTTCAAGAGTTAACATTGTTCCATAGTTCAGCTAAGATACTTGTTCTTTAGGTAACGATGTTCCATAGTTATCATCCATCAACCAATGCTATCCCACAGGCTGGTGATTATAGTATTATACCACTTCTAGTATTACCTATGTTGTTCTTTAATACTTTTGTGTGCCATCTAGTTAATCTCGAGTACAAATGATACATATTATGTAGCTTTCATCTGTGTTCTCCCTTTAGTTTATGAGACCTGTTGCTGCTAGTTAACCTCCTACTATTTATGTCGTCTCCTACAGGCACTCATTACATAAATCTAACAACTAGTTGTCTTCCGTGCATGTCAGATATAATTGCACACATTGATATATCCACAAGAACCTCACAGAACAATGTAAAGGCCAATAAACTTGATGTCAGTGATACCCAATATGATGGAACATGTAAAGGCAGTTCTTCAGAAGACTTGCAGAAAGATGATGAATCCTCTTCACCGCACAAGGTCCTTGATCTAACTTGGCCTGTGATATGGGTACAACATGCATATAATGTCCTGGGGTGTATCTACTCTGTTGCAATGCCATGTGCTTAGCATGTTGATCATGCATGTAAATATGTCATGCCTTCCTGTTTTTCAGTACCTATTCCATTCATGATAACATGTTTTCAAATTCAAGTACTGTCATTCTACTCTATCGCAATGTCATCTGCTTAATTTGGACATCATGCTTCTTAATATCTTATGCATTGTTATTCATCAGTATGTACTTCATCTGTCTACCATACCATGTTTTTTTACATTGAAGTGTTGTTCTAGTGCTCTGTTGCAATGCCATCTTATTTTCCCAATCATACACGTGTATGTTGCCTTAGTTATTTCTGTACGTATTTCGCTAGCATACAGTTTTACATTCAACTAGTGTTTTTTTTGCTGTGTTGTCCTGTCGTATCCCTAGCTCTTACACCATACTCCCTCCGTCTGGATCACATGTTGCCGAAATGGATAAAAAGGATGTATCTAGAACTGAAATACGCCTAGACCCATCCATTTTTTTCCGGATGGAGGGAATACATGTCAATATGTCATGCCTTTCTATTCTTTAGTACCTATTCCATCTCTCTGTTGTCACATGTTTTATAATTAAAGCACCATTCTTCTATACAAGGCCTGCAAGGGGAAGATGACTATGTTAGAATCTGAAGGGTTACAAACAAGGCCTTTGCAAAAGATCCAAACGCTAGGAGATAATAAACCAACTTTAGTTTTTATAGATACTGCTCCAGCACAGAGAAACCCAACTCCTACTGATAATAAGCAGATTCCAGTGGCCAAAGAACTAGTCCACTCCAGTCCAGCAAATATATGTCAACTCAATTCTAAGAAGCGTGTGCGTATCCTTGCATCATGAAATTTTATAGCATTCTGATCATATTTTCTACATGTTTCTTACCCATCTCTCTTTTAGAAAATAAGCTTAATAGATAGAAGAATTTCTACAATGGTATCGTTTATGAGGAATGATTCTTGCAGCAATTCTCTGTGCTCCAGTGTAGATGTAAGTACCTGTTGTATATCACTATATTTTTACATCAGCATGTATTTTGTTAATCGGCGTGAATCCAATCTTTATCTGATCTAAATTTAGTTGTAGCAAAATGTATGATTAAAGGCCACAATGTTGATTTTTGCAAGGAAAACTGCCTGGTAGTTTTGCATCCTGAGCTGCATGAGTGTACTATCTCATATGAGTGGGTTTGAATACTTTGGTTCTGCAGTGGGTTTTTCAGTGTTTTTTTACTATGTTGTCCTGTCGTATCCCTAGCTCTTACATCATACTCCCTCCGTCCGGATTAAATGTCGCAGAAATGGATAAAACTGGATGTATCTAGAACTGAAATACGCCTAGACCCATCCATTTATTTCCGGATGGAGGGAATACATGTCAATATGTCATGCCTTTCTATTCTTCAGTACCTATTCCATCTCTACTGTAGCATGTTTTATAACTGAATCACCATTCTTCTATATAAGGCATGCAAGGGGAAGACGGCTATGTTAGAATCTGAAGGGTTACAAACCAGGTCTTCGCAAAAGATCCAAACGCCAGGAGATAATAAACCAACTCCATTTTTCGTAGATACTGCTCCAGCACAGAGAAACCCAACTCCCACTGATAATAAGCAGATTCCAGTGGCCAAAGAACTAGTCCGCTCCAGTCCAGCAAAAGAATGTCAACTCCATTCTAAGAAGCGTGTGCGTATTCTCGCACATGAAATTTTATAGCATTCTGATCATATTTTATACATGTTTCTTACCCATCTCTCTTTTAGAAAATAAGGTTAAACGATACAAGACTTCCTCCATTGGGATCGTATTCGAGGAAAATATCTTGCGGGAATTCTCTATGCTCCAATGCTGATGTAAGTACTGAAGGAAATATGCCCTAGAGGCAATAATAAAGTTATTATTTATTTCCTTATAATCATGATAAATGTTTATTATTCATGCTAGAATTGTATTAACCGGAAACATAATACATGTGTGAATACATAGACAAACAAAGTGTCACTAGTATGCCTCTACTTGACTAGCTCGTTAATCAAAGATGGTTATGTTTCCTAACCATGAACAATGAGTTGTTATTTGATTAACGAGGTCACATCATTAGTTGAATGATCTGATTGACATGACCCATTCCATTAGCTTAGCACACGATCGTTTAGTATGTTGCTATTGCTTTCTTCATGACTTATACATGTTCCTATGACTATGAGATTATGCAACTCCCGTTTACTGGAGGAACACTTTGGGTGCTACCAAACGTCACAACGTAACTGGGTGATTATAAAGGAGCATTACAGGTGTCTCCAATGGTAGATGTTGGGTTGGCGTATTTTGAGATTAGGATTTGTCACTCCGATTGTCGGAGAGGTATCTCTGGGCCCTCTCGGTAATACACATCACATAAGCCTTGCAAGCATTGCAACTAATATGTTAGTTGTGAGATGATGTATTACGGAACGAGTAAAAGAGACTTGCCGGTAACGAGATTGAACTAGGTATTGGATACCGACGATCGAATCTCGGGCAAGTAACATACCGATGACAAAGGGAACAACGTATGTTGTTATGCGGTCTGACCGATAAAGATCTTCGTAGAATATGTAGGAGCCAATATGGGCATCCAGGTCCCACTATTGGTTATTGACCGGAGACGTGTCTCGGTCATGTCTACATTGTTCTCGAACCTGTAGGGTCCGCACGCTTAAGGTTACGATGACAGTTACATTATGAGTTTATGCATTTTGATGTACCGAAGGTTGTTCGGAGTCCCGGATGTGATCACGGACATGACGAGGAGTCTCGAAATGGTCGAGACGTAAAGATTGATATACTGGAAGCCTATGTTTGGACATCGGAAGTGTTCCGGGTGAAATCGGGATTTTACCGGAGTACCGGGAGGGTTACCGGAACCCCCCGGGAGCCATATGGGCCTTCATGGGCCTTAGTGGAAAGGAGAAAGGGGCAGCCCAAGGTGGCTGCGCCACTTCCCCCTCCCCTAGTCCTATTAGGACTAGGAGGAGGTGGCCGGCCCCCCTCTCTCCCTTCCCCTCCGAGGAATCCTAGTTGGACTAGGATTGGGGGGAGGAATCCTACTCCCAGAGGGAGTAGGACTCTCCTGCGCCTCCCTCCTTGGCCGGCCAGCCTCCCCTCCTCTCCTCCTTTATATACGGAGGCAGGGGACACCTCTAGACACACAAGTTGATCCACGTGATCTATTCCTTAGCCGTGTGCGGTGCCCCCTGCCACCATATACCTCGATAATACTGTAGCGGAGTTTAGGCGAAGCCCTGCTGCTGTAGTACATCAAGATCGTCACCACGCCGTCGTGCTGACGGAACTCTTCCCCGACACTTTGCTGGATCGGAGTCCGGGGATCGTCATCGAGCTGAACGTGTGCTCGAACTCGGAGGTGCCGTAGTTTCGGTGCTTGATCGGTTAGATCGTGAAGACGTACGACTACTTCCTCTACGTCGTGTCATCGCTTCCGCAGTCGGTCTGCGTTGGGTACGTAGACAACACTCTCCCCCTCGTTGCTATGCATCACATGATCTTGCGTGAGCGTAGGAAATTTTTTGAAATTACTACGAAACCCAACAGTGGCATCCGAGCCTAGGTTATTTATGTTGATGTTATATGCACGAGTAGAACACAAGTGAGTTGTGGACGATACAAGTCATACTGCCTACCAGCATGTCATACTTTGGTTCGGCGGTATTGTTGGACGAGACGACCTGGACCAACCTTACGCGTACGCTTACGCGAGACCGGTTCCCTCGACGTGCTTTGCACATAGATGGCTTGCGGGCGACTGTCTCTCCAACTTTAGTTGAACCGAGTGTGGCTACGCCCGGTCCTTGCGAAGGTTAAAACGGAGTCTATTTGACAAACTATCGTTGTGGTTTTGATGCGTAGGTGAGATTGGTTCTTACTTAAGCCCGTAGCAGCCACGTAAAACATGCAACAACAAAGTAGAGGACGTCTAACTTGTTTTTGCAGGGCATGTTGTGATGTGATATGGTCAAGGCATGATGCTGAATTTTATTGTATGAGATGATCATGTTTTGTAACCGAGTTATCGGCAACTGGCAGGAGCCATATGGTTGTCGCTTTATTGTATGCAATGCAATCGCGATGTAATGCTTTACTTTATTACTAAACGGTAGTGATAGTCGTGGAAGCATAAGATTGGCGAGACGACAACGATGCTACGATGGAGATCAAGGTGTCGCGCCGGTGACGATGGTGATCATGACGGTGCTTCGTAGATGGAGATCACAAGTACAAGATGATGATGGCCATATCATATCACTTATATTGATTGCATGAGATGTTTATCTTTTTATGCATCTTATCTTGCTTTGATTGACGGTAGCATTATAAGATGATCTCTCACTAAATTATCAAGAAGTGTTCTCCCTGAGTATGCACCGTTGCGAAAGTTCTTCGTGCTGAGACACCACGTGATGATCGGGTGTGATAGGCTCTACGTTCAAATACAACGGGTGCAAAACAGTTGCGCACGCAGAATACTCAGGTTATACTTGACGAGCCAAGCATATACAGATATGGCCTCGGAACACAGAGACCGAAAGGTCGAGCGTGAATCATATAGTAGATATGATCAACATAAAGATGTTCACCGATGAAACTACTCCATCTCACGTGATGATCGGACATGGTTTAGTTGATTTGGATCACGTGATCACTTAGAGGATTAGAGGGATGTCTATCTAAGTGGGAGTTCTTAAGTAATATGATTAATTGAACTTAAATTTATCATGAACTTAGTACCTGAAAGTATCTTGCTTGATTATGTTGATTGTAGATAGATGGCTCATGCTGTTGTTCCGTTGAATTTTAATGCGTTCCTTGAGAAAGCAAAGTTGAAAGATGATGGTAGCAATTACACGGACTGGGTCCGTAACTTGAGGATTATCCTCATTGCTGCACAGAAGAATTACGTCCTGGAAGCACCGCTGGGTGCCAGGCCTGCTGCTGGAGCAACGCCAGATGTTATGAACGTCTGGCAGAGCAAAGCTGATGACTACTCGATAGTTCAGTGTGCCATGCTTTACGGCTTAGAATCGGGACTTCAACGACGTTTTGAACGTCATGGAGCATATGAGATGTTCCAGGAGTTGAAGTTAATATTTCAAGCAAATGCCCGGATTGAGAGATATGAAGTCTCCAATAAATTCTATAGCTGCAAGATGGAGGAGAACAGTTCTGTCAGTGAGCATATACTCAAAATGTCTGGGTATAATAATCACTTGATTCAATTGGGAGTTAATCTTCCAGATGATTGCGTCATTGACAGAATTCTCCAATCACTGCCACCAAGCTACAAGAGCTTCGTGATGAACTATAATATGCAAGGGATGAACAAGACAATTCCCGAGCTCTTCGCGATGCTGAAAGCCGCGGAGGTAGAAATCAAGAAAGAGCATCAAGTGTTGATGGTCAACAAGACCACTAGTTTCAAGAAAAAGGGCAAAGGAAAGAAGAAGGGGAACTTCAAGAAGAACAGCAAGCCAGTTGCTGCTCAAGAGAAGAAACCCAAGTCTGGACCTAAGCCTGAAACTGAGTGCTTCTACTGCAAGCAGACTGGTCACTGGAAGCGGAACTGCCCCAAGTATTTGGCGGATAAGAAGGATGGCAAAGTGAACAAAGGTATATGTGATATACATGTTATTGATGTGTACCTTACTAATGCTCGCAGTAGCACCTGGGTATTTGATACTGGTTCTGTTGCTAATATTTGCAACTCGAAACAGGGGCTACGGATTAAGCGAAGATTGGCTAAGGACGAGGTGACGATGCGCGTGGGAAACGGTTCCAAAGTCGATGTGATCGCGGTCGGCACGCTACCTCTACATCTACCTTCGGGATTAATATTAGACCTAAATAATTGTTATTTGGTGCCAGCGTTGAGCATGAACATTATATCTGGATCTTGTTTAATGCGAGACGGTTATTCATTTAAATCAGAATATAATGGTTGTTCTATTTATATGAGTAATATCTTTTATGGTCATGCACCCTTGAAGAGTGGTCTATTCTTATTGAATCTCGATAGTAGTAATACACATATTCATAATGTTGAAGCCAAAAGATGCAGAGTTGATAACGAAAGTGCAACTTATTTGTGGCACTGTCGTTTAGGTCATATCGGTATAAAGCGCATGAAGAAACTCCATACTGATGGACTTTTGGAACCACTTGATTATGAATCACTTGGTACTTGCGAACCGTGCCTCATGGGCAAGATGACTAAAACACCGTTCTCCGGTACTATGGAGAGAGCAACAGATTTGTTGGAAATCATACATACCGATGTATGTGGTCCGATGAATATTGAGGCTCGTGGCGGATATCGTTATTTTCTCACCTTCACAGATGATTTAAGCAGATATGGGTATATCTACTTAATGAAACATAAGTCTGAAACATTTGAAAAGTTCAAAGAATTTCAGAGTGAAGTTGAAAATCATCGTAACAAGAAAATAAAGTTTCTACGATCTGATCGTGGAGGAGAATATTTGAGTTACGAGTTTGGTGTACATATGAAAAACTGTGGAATAGTTTTGCAACTCACGCCACCCGGAACACCACAACGTAATGGTGTGTCTGAACGTCGTAATTGTACTTTACTAGATATGGTACGATCTATGATGTCTCTTACTGATTTACCGCTATCATTTTGGGGTTATGCTCTAGAGACGGCCGCATTCACGTTAAATAGGGCACCATCAAAATCCGTTGAGACGACGCCTTATGAACTGTGGTTTGGCAAGAAACCAAAAGTTGTCGTTTCTTAAAGTTTGGGGCTGCGATGCTTATGTAAAAAAGCTTCAACCTGATAAGCTCGAACCCAAATCGGAGAAATGTGTCTTCATAGGATATCCAAAGGAAACTATTGGATACACCTTCTATCACAGATCCGAAGGCAAGACTTTTGTTGCTAAATTCGGAAACTTTCTTGAGAAGGAGTTTCTCTCGAAAGAAGTGAGTGGGAGGAAAGTAGAACTTGACGAGGTAACTGTACCTACTCCCTTATTGGAAAGTAGTACATCACAGAAAATTGTTTCTGCGACACCTACACCAATAAGTGAGGAAGTTAATGATAATGATCATGAAACTTCAAAACAAGATACTACTGAACCTCGTAGATCAACCAGAGTAAGATCCGCACCAGAGTGGTACGGTAATCCAGTTCTGGAAGTCATGCTACTAGATCATGATGAACCTACGAACTATGAAGAAGCGATGGTGAGCCCAGATTCCACAAAGTGGCTTGAAGCCATGAAATCTAAGATGGGATCCATGTATGAGAACAAAGTATGGACTTTGGTTGACTTGCCCGATGATCGGCAAGCAATTGAGAATAAATGGATCTTCAAGAAGAAGACTGACGCTGATGGTAATGTTACTGTCTACAAAGCTCGACTTGTCGCGAAAGGTTTTCGACAAGTTCAAGGGATTGACTACGATGAGACCTTCTCACCCGTAGCGATGCTTAAGTCCGTCCGAATCATGTTAGCGATTGCCGCATTTTATGATTATGAAATTTGGCAGATGGATGTCAAAACTGCATTCCTGAATGGATTTCTGGAAGAAGAGTTGTATATGATGCAACCTGAAGGTTTTGTCGATCCAAAGGGAGCTAACAAAGTGTGCAAGCTCCAGCGATCCATTTATGGATTGGTGCAAGCCTCTCGGAGTTGGAATAAACGTTTTGATAGTGTGATCAAAGCATTTGGTTTTATACAGACTTTCGGAGAAGCCTGTATTTACAAGAAAGTGAGTGGGAGCTCTGTAGCATTTCTGATTTTATATGTGGATGACATATTGCTAATTGGAAATGATATAGAATTTCTGGATAGCATAAAGGGATACTTGAATAAAAGTTTTTCAATGAAAGACCTCGGTGAAGCTGCTTACATATTAGGCATTAAGATCTATAGAGATAGATCAAGACGCTTAATTGGACTTTCACAAAGCACATACCTTGACAAAATTTTGAAGAAGTTAAAAATGGATCAAGCAAAGAAAGGGTTCTTGCCTGTGTTACAAGGTGTGAAATTGAGTAAGACTCAATGCCCGACCACTGCAGAAGGTAGAGAGAATATGAAAGATGTTCCCTATGCATCAGCCATAGGATCTATCATGTATGCAATGCTGTGTACCAGACCTGATGTGTGCCTTGCTATAAGTTTAGCAGGGAGGTACCAAAGTAATCCAGGAGTGGATCACTGGACAGCGGTCAAGAACATCCTGAAATACCTGAAAAGGACTAAGGATATGTTTCTCGTATATGGAGGTGACAAAGAGCTCACCGTAAAAGGTTACGTTGATGCAAGCTTTGACACTGATCCGGACGATTCTAAATCGCAAACCAGATACGTGTTTACATTAAACGGTGGAGCTGTCAGTTGGTGCAGTTCTAAACAAAGCGTCGTAGCGGGATCTACATGTGAAGCGGAGTACATAGCTGCTTCGGAAGCAGCAAACGAAGGAGTCTGGATGAAGGAGTTCATATCCGATCTAGGTGTCATACCTAATGCATCGGGTCCAATGAAAATCTTTTGTGACAATACTGGTGCAATTGCCTTGGCAAAGGAATCCAGATTTCACAAAAGGACCAAACACATCAAGAGACGCTTCAACTCCATCCGGGATTTAGTCCAGGTGGGAGATATAGAGATTTGCAAGATACATACGGATCTGAATGTTGCAGACCCGTTGACTAAGCCTCTTCCACGAGCAAAACATGATCAGCACCAAAGCTCCATGGGTGTTAGAATCATTACAGTGTAATCTAGATTATTGACTCTAGTGCAAGTGGGAGACTGAAGGAAATATGCCCTAGAGGCAATAATAAAGTTATTATTTATTTCCTTATAATCATGATAAATGTTTATTATTCATGCTAGAATTGTATTAACCGGAAACATAATACATGTGTGAGTACATAGACAAACAGAGTGTCACTAGTATGCCTCTACTTGACTAGCTCGTTAATCAAAGATGGTTATGTTTCCTAACCATGAACAAAGAGTTGTTATTTGATTAATGGGATCACATCATTAGTTGAATGATCTGATTGACATGACCCATTCCATTAGCTTAGAACCCGATCGTTTAGTATGTTGCTATTGCTTTCTTCATGACTTATACATGTTCCTATAACTATGAGATTATGCAACTCCCGTTTACCGGAGGAACACTTTGGGTGCTACCAAACGTCACAACGTAACTGGGTGATTATAAAGGAGTACTACAGGTGTCTCCAAAGGTAGATGTTGGGTTGGCGTATTTCGAGATTAGGATTTGTCACTCCGATTGTCGGAGAGGTATCTCTGGGCCCTCTCGGTAATACACATCACATAAGCCTTGCAAGCATTACAACTAATATGTTAGTTGTGAGATGATGTATTACGGAACGAGTAAAGAGACTTGCCGGTAACGAGATTGAACTAGGTATTGGATACCGACGATCGAATCTCGGGCAAGTAACATACCAATGACAAAGGGAACAACGTATGTTGTTATGCGGTCTGACCGATAAAGATCTTCGTAGAATATGTAGGAGCCAATATGGGCATCTAGGTCCCGCTATTGGTTATTGACCGGAGACGTGTCTCGGTCATGTCTACATTGTTCTTGAACCCGTAGGGTCCGCACGCTTAAGGTTACGATGACAGTTACATTATGAGTTTATACATTTTGATGTACCGAAGGTTGTTCGGAGTCCCGGATGTGATCACGGACATGACGAGGAGTCTCGAAATGGTCGAGACGTAAAGATTGATATATTGGAAGCCTATGTTTGGACATCGGAAGTGTTCCGGGTGAAATCGGGATTTTACCGGGTTACCGGGAGGTTACCGGAACCCCCCCGGGAGCCATATGGGCCTTCATGGGCCTTAGTGGAAAGGAGAAAGGGGCAGCCCAAGGTGGCTGCGCCACTTCCCCCTCCCCTAGTCCTATTAGGACTAGGAGAAGGTGGCCGGCCCCCCTCTCCCTCTTTCCCCCTTTGGGGAATCCTAGTTGGAATAGGATTGGAGGGGAGTCCTACTCCCGGAAGGAGTAGGACTCCTCCTGCGCCTCTCTCCCTGGCCGGCGCCCCTCTCCCCCCTTGGCTCCTTTATATAATGAGGTAGAGGCACCCTAGAACACACAAGTTGATCCACGTGATCTATTCCTTAGCCGTGTGCGGTGTCCCCTGCCACCATATACCTCGATAATACTGTAGCGGAGTTTAGGCGAAGCCCTGCTGCTGTAGTTCATCAAGATCGTCACCACGCCGTTCGTGCTGACGGAACTCTTCCCCGACACTTTGCTGGATCGGAGTCCGGGGATCGTCATCGAGCTGAACGTGTGCTCGAACTCGGAGGTGCCGTAGTTTCGGTGCTTGATCGGTTAGATCATGAAGACGTACGACTACTTCCTCTACGTCGTGTCATCGCTTCCGCAGTCGGTCTGCGTTGGGTACGTAGACAACACTCTCCCCCTCGTTGCTATGCATCACATGATCTTGCGTGAGCGTAGGAAATTTTTTGAAATTACTACGAAACCCAACAAGTACATGTTGTATATCACTATATTTTTACATCAGCATGTATTTTCTTAATCGGCGTGAATCTAACCTTTATCTGATCTAAAATTAGTTGTAGAAAAATGTTAAAGGCCCCAATGTTGATTTTTGTAAGGAAAACCGGCTGGTAGTTTTGCATACAGAGCTGCATGAATGTACTATCTCATATCACGCACATTACTGAATTGTAGTGCTTCTTTGGTTGCCCATTCATTCATTGTGTCAATGTTGCTTTCGTATTACCTTACCTGGCTGATGATAGCTGTGCCATATTGTGTTAATTTGGTGTAGGCTAGTTGCCCAAACGTTCGTTGTGTCAATGTTGCTTTCCTATTATCTGACTTGGCCAATGATAGCAATGCTAGTGTGTTAATTTTGTGTAGGCTGCTGAAGATAAGAAGACAAACTCTGAAAACAGCAAGGCAACCCCATTATTTCTTTCCAGTAAATCTAGGCCAGGTAATATGGCAATAACTCATGATTAATCTGTTTGGTTCCCGTCCTAATTTATGTTATGATGCAGTGGTCGAGACACTCTCCACTATCAATAATACAAGCCTGCCAAAATCATCATCTGAATCTGTTCAGTATCCTCTATCTCGGATGCAACGGAATAAATGTATGTTTGTGAACCAATTAATGACTGAAGCAATGATGGAAATGGTGGATGAATCAGAGGTGCAGAGTCGTGCGGCACAACAACTGATCAATGTTTTCAGAGACAGTGTAGCAAAGCAGCAAGAACTTGCCCACATGCTTATGGGCGTCATCTGTGCTGAGGTTGCAGATTGTGACGTTGTAGATGGTTAGGTCCTGCTCATTTATTTGCACTGGCATCAATCTTTGATTGCCCAGTGGATGTAATTTCCTGTAATATATGCTGGATGTGCAACGTTATTCCCTGTATGCCGTACCTTTGCTTGATCGGTTTTGGTCCTATGCATGATTTGTTGGAAATATGCCCTAGAGGCAATAATAAATTAGTTATTATTATATTTCCTTGTTCATGATAATCGTTTATTATCCATGCTAGAATTGTATTGATAGGAAACTCACATACATGTGTGGATGCATAGACAACACCATGTCCCTAGTAAGCCTCTAGTTGACTAGCTCGTTGATCAATAGATGGTTACGGTTTCCTGACCATGGACATTGGATGTCGTTGATAACGGGATCACATCATTAGGAGAATGATGTGATGGACAAGACCCAATCCTAAGCCTAGCACAAAGATCGTGTAGTTCGTATGCTAAAGCTTTTCTAAATGTCAAGTTTCATTTCCTTAGACCATGACATTGTGCAACTCCCGGATACCGTAGGAGTGCTTTGGGTGTGCCAAACGTCACAACGTAACTGGGTGGCTATAAAGGTACACTACAGGTATCTCCGAAAGTGTCTGTTGGGTTGGCACGAATCGATACTGGGATTTGTCTCTCCGTGTAAACGGAGAGGTATCTCTGGGCCCACTCGGTAGGACATCATCACAATGTGCACAATTTGATCAAGGAGTTGATCACGGGATGATGTGTTACGGAACGAGTAAAGAGACTTGCCGGTAACGAGATTGAACAAGGTATCGGGATACCCACGATCGAATCTTGGGCAAGTATCGTACCGATGGACAAAGGGAATTGAATACGGGATTGATTGAATCCTCGACATCGTGGTTCATCCGATGAGATCATCGTGGAACATGTGGGAGCCAACATGGGTATCCAGATCCCGCTGTTGGTTATTGACCGGAGAGTTGTCTCGGTCATGTCTGCATGGTTCCCGAACCCGTAGGGTCTACACACTTAAGGTTCGATGACGCTAGGGTTATAGGGAATAGATATACGTGGTTACCGAATGTTGTTCGGAGTCCCGGATGAGATCCCGGACATCACGAGGAGTTCCGGAATGGTCCGGAGGTAAAGATTTATATATGGGAAGTCCTGTTTTGGTCACCGGCGGGTGCTATCGGTAACGTACCGGGACCACCGGGAGGGTCCCGGTGGTCCACCAAGTGGGGCCACCAGCCCCGGAGGGCTGCATGGGCCAAGTGTGGGAGGGGACCAGCCCCAGGTGGGCTGGTGCGCCCCCCCCCCACCAGGGCCCAAGGCGAAGAGAGAAGGGAAAAAGGGGAAACCCTAGGCTCAGATGGGCCTAAGGCCCACCTTGTGGTGCGCCCCCCTCTTTCCCCCCTTGGCCGCCCCCTAGATGGGATCTAGGGCTAGCCGCCACCCCTAGGGGTGGAAACCTAGGTGGGGGCGCAGCCCCTCCCCTCCCCCTATATATACTTGAGGTTTTGGGCTGCCATAGACATGAGAACATCTCCTTCTTGGCGCAGCCCTACCCCTCTCCCTCCTCGTCTCTTGCGGTGCTTGGCGAAGCCCTGCTGGAGTACCGCGCTCCTCCACCACCACCACGCCGTCGTGCTGCTGCTGGATGGAGTCTTCCCCAACCTCTCCTTCTCCCCTTGCTGGATCAAGGCGTAGGAGACGTCACCGGGCTATATGTGTGTTGAACACGGAGGTGCCGTCCGTTCGGCACTAGGATCATCGGTGATTTGGATCACGACGAGTACGACTCCATCAACCCCATTCACTTGAACGCTTCCTCTTAGCGATCTACAAGGGTATGTAGATGCACTCTCCTTCCCCTCGTTGCTAGATTACTCCATAGATTGATCTTGGTGATGCATAGAAAATTTTGAATTTCTGCTACGTTCCCCAACAGTGGTATCAGAGCTAGGTCTATGCGTAGTTTCTATGCACAAGTAGAACACAAAGTAGTTGTGGGCGTCGATATTGTCAATTTACTTGTCGTTACTAGTCTTATCTTGATTCGGCGGCATCGTGGGATGAAGCGGCCGGGACCGACCTTACACGTATGCTTACGTGAGACTGGTTCCACCGACTGACATGCACTAGTTGCATAAGGTGGCTAGCGGGTGTCTGTCTCTGCCACTTTAGTCGGATCGGATTCGATGAAAAGGGTCCTTATGAAGGGTAAATAGAAATTGGCATATCACGTTGTGGTTTTCGTGTAGGTAAGAAACGTTCTTGCTAGAAACCTATAGCAGCTACGTAAAAACTTGCAACAACAATTAGAGGACGTCTAACTTGTTTTTGCAGCATATGCCTTGTGATGTGATATGGCCAAAAGGATGTGATGAATGATATATATGATGTATGAGATTGATCATGTTCTTGTAATAGGAATCACGACTTGCATGTCGATGAGTATGACAACCGGCAGGAGCCATAGGAGTTGTCTTAATTTATTTATGACCTGCGTGTCAACATAAACGTCATGTAATTACTTTACTTTATTGCTAAAGCGTTAGCCATAGTAGTAGAAGTAATAGATGACGAGACAACTTCAAGAAGACACGATGATGGAGATCATGATGATGGAGATCATGGTGTCATGCTGGTGACAATGATGATCATGGAGCCCCGAAGATGGAGATCAAAAGGAGCAAATGATATTGGGCATATCATGTCACTATCTGATTGCATGTGATGTTTATCATGTTTTACATCTTATTTTCTTAGAACGACGGTAGCTTAAATAAGATGATCCCTCGCAATAATTTCAAGAAAGTGTTCCCCCTAACTGTGCACCGTTGCGAAGGTTCGTTGTTTCGAAGCACCACGTGATGATCGGGTGTGATAGATTCTAACGTTCGAATACAATGGGTGTAAGGCAGATTTACACACGCGATACACTTAGGTTGACTTGACGAGCCTAGCATGTACAGACATGGCCTCGGAACACGGAAGACCGAAAGGTCGAGCATGAGTCGTATAGAAGATATGATCAACATGAAGATGTTCACCGATGTTGACTAGTCCGTCTCATGTGATGATCGGACACGGCCTAGTTGACTCGGATCATGTTTCACTTAGATGACTAGAGGGATGTCTATGTGAGTGGGAGTTCATTAGATGAACTCAATTATCATGAACATAGTCTGAATTGTCTTCGCAAATATGTTGTAGATAAATAGCTCACGTTGTAGCTCCCTGTTTCAGTACGTTCCTAGAGAAAGATTAAGTTGAAAGATATTGTAAGCAATGATGCGGACTAGGTCCGTAGTCCGAGGAGTGTCCTCACTGCTACACAGAAGGCGTACGTCTTTGATGCACCGCTCGATGTGCAAACCCCTACAACGTCGTCTGTGGATGTTGTGAACACCTGACAGACACATCCTGATGACTACTTGATAGTTTAGTGCACCATACTTTACGGCTTAGAATCGGGATTCCAATGACGTTTTGAACGTCATAGAACATATGAGATGTTCCAAGAGCTGAAATTGGGATTTCAGGCTCATGCCCGTGTTGAGAGGTGTGAGACCTCTGACAAGTTCTTTTGCCAACAAGATGGAGGAGAATAGCTCAGCTAGTGAGCATGTGCTCAGAATGTTTGGGTGCTACAATCACTTAAATCAAGTGGGAGTTGAACTTCCAAATAAGATAGTGATTGATAGAGTTCTCTAGACACTATCACTAAGCTACTAGATCTTCGTGATGAACTATGACATGCAAGGGATGGAGTTGATCCCGGAGCTGTTCGTGGTGCTTAAGACCGCAAAAAGTAGAAATCAAGCAGGAGCATCAAGTGTTCATGGTTTAACAAGACCACTGGTTTCAATAAGGGCAAGGGCTAGAAGGGAAACTTCATATGGATGGCAAACCAGTTGTTGAACCCAAACCCGAGACTAAGTGCTTCTATTGTAAGGGGAACGGTCACTGGTAGCGGAATTACCCCAAATGCATGGTAGATAAGAAGGCTGGAAACTTCAACAAAGTATATACGTGTTATTAATGTGTACCTCACTGGTACTCCTGGTAGCACCTGGGTATTGGATACCGGTTCAGTTACTATTATTGGTGACTTGAAGCAAAAGCTACGACTAAATGGAGACTGGCTGAGGGCGAGGTGACGATGTGTGTTGGAAGTGTTTCCAAAGTTGATGAGATCACCTGTAACATCCCAAAATTCTAAATTTTGGAATGTTATAATAAATAGATAGATTTGATTGATTGTTTGATTGATTGACTGAAAGTGAGTGAATTCGAAAGTTAAATGAGAGGGAATAAAAGGACTTTCCCAAACTTTCATATTTGTTTTATGATCTTTGTGAATTCAAATTCTTTTCAAATACAAAACCCTAGAGAGAAGATGACATGACTTCTTCCATTTAAATTAAATGAAAGGGGTATTTGAAAATACTTGAATTTCATGGAAATATTTCAATTCTGAAACTTTATGCAACTCAATGAGAGAAGATAAAATGACGTCTTCAAATTATATGAAATATGAATTGGGAGTTTCAAAGAAATTAAATTCAAAGTTCTTTTGAATTTATTTTCAATTTGGAGTTAGTTGAGTTTATTCAAATTATTTTTCTCCAAAAACAAAATACATGGAAAATAGGGTAACATGATTCCCTACAATAGAAAATTGGAGAAAAATTAATTTGAAATCATTTTGGTATTTTTAAAAAAAATGTTTTTGTTGGATTTTAATAGACCAGTAGCACTCTTTGATTTATCTGATTTTGTGAGGATTTTATTTGGCATATTAAAAATGTCCATGTTGTAGAAAATCTTTTTCTGCAAATTTTGGTATATTACATGCCTATATAATATTTTTAGTTATTTTGTTTTTATTATTTTATTTGTCAGGAAAATGTTTTTTAAAAAAAAATCTTTTCCGCCGACTGGGCCGGCCCAGCACCCAACTGGGCCAGGCCAAGCCAGCCCAGCCGAGCCGTCCCTGAGCTCCCGCAGGACTCCCGCCGCCGCACGACTCGCCGGTCACCGCCGTGGCCGAGTCGGCCTCTTCGCGCTGCCTTTGCCCCTGCCGCACGCCTCCCGAGGCCCCTCCTCCTATAAATCTGCCCCAGCTCTCTCCCTCTCCTCGTTCCGTTGCCGCCGCCGCCGCACATCTAGCCCGGCGTCACTGCCGGAGCTCGCCGCTGCCGCCTCGACCCGCCGCTTGCAGCGCCGCTCCTCGCCGCCTGGAGCCGCCGCCCACCGCTGCCCGCATCGCCGCTAGCCCGCACCACGCTGCGCGCCGCCTCCGCCGGTCCTCTGCTGCGCCGCCGCGCTGCCAGCTGCCGCGCCACCGCTCGCTGCCGCTCGATCCGGCGTCGCCGCCGATCTGCTAACCGCCGCCGGTTGTCTTTTCGACGAAAACCGCCCGAACCGGTAATTAACCGCCCGGTCCGGTTTATTTTATTTTGGTTTTCTCTGGGTTTTTCTAAAGCCAGTTTTATTTAATAGTTAGGTTAATTAGTGGACGTTCGCTAGTTTAGGATTTGTAGAGAACGGTTTTCGTCTTATAGGCTTCTGCAGCGAACGTTCGCTATTTAGTCTTTTTCTTTTTCTGTTTTAATTCCGGCCAGGGACTTACCTGTGATGATTTTCTTTACAGTTTAGTCCCTGAAATTCAAACAATCATTACTTTTTACCCGTTTGTCCAAATCCAACGAAACTAACGCCCACTTCTTCGTTATGATTCCCTCTATCCATTAATCCAACTCAAACATGTTTTTGAAAAGTTTAAAATTTGAATTAGATCAGAATTGAATTCAAACTTCGTTTGATCATAACTTGAGTTTCGTAGCTCCGATTTAGTTGATTCTTTTTGCAAATCGAAGCTCTTGACCTAAATTTTCTGATAAGGCCAAATTCATATAATTTTGGTACTGTTAGAAATTGTTTTATGTTGCAAGAGTTATTTGCTTGGTTTTGATGTTTTCTGAATCGTCTTCTTCGTTCTTTCTGATCTTTTGAGTGATTGCTTATGTGTGGTTACTATTGCTTGCTTACGATAGATTGACCGGAGTGTGACGAGTAGAACGATCAAGAGTTTTGAGTGCGAATCATCTTCATCAACATTGCAGGCAAGTTCACACTTTGATCATATCCCCTTCATACCCATTTTTCATTGCATTAGATCAATCCTCAAACATTGCATGATTAGGATCTAATTAAATATTGGGATGGGAAGTAGTTGAGGTAGTACCTATTACCTGTTTATTATCAAACCCTTGGGAGTTACTTCTTGGGAGTTATCTACGTTTGCTTATTAAGCCATGCTATGCTAGTAGACGTGGATTGGGTGAGTGATATCCATGACAGATGTGAGATTGTTAATTAATGGTTTATCTAAGGTGGCAACCTAAACACACATCTGGGTGGATTGAGGCACCTGGGTATTCCAGGACTTGCCTGTTTTTCTTTTGGACCGCCACCCAGGCTCAAAGGGATCATGAGATTATTCATACTAGAAACTTCCGTGTGCAGCCACAAGCCATTATGGGCTCTGGCATAGTTGAAGTCGTGCGAACTCTTACAGGGTAGACTAGCAGATGTAGGGGAAAGTAGGTGTACCGGTCTATCCAACGTAAGGTGCTAGCGCTTCTGAAAGACTATGTCTCGGTCATCCGTTTCTCAAACATCCATGTAGTGCAGAAATCCAACGGAGGCGATCGAGTCTTGTGGGGAAAAGTGCGCAAACCTCTGCAGAGTGTACAAACTAATCATGATTAGCCGTGTCCCCGGTTATGGACATCTTGAGTATCTAGTCTTGGATTATCATGTGAATCTCACATGTTACTTCTAAATTAATTGTTGGGTTTAATGATGATTCTTAATTGGGATTGAGATGCTGTCAACCATTCTCAATGTTTAACAACCACCATGATAGTTAAAAAATTTATTCCTTTGCAGTAGGGAAAAATTGGCTTCGCAAAAACAGTAACCATAGAGCTTTTCCACCAGCCAAATATGCATGTAGTGATAGCCTTTATTCATCATTCTCTATGGTGTGAATTTGCCAGTACATTCAATGTACTGACCCGTTTCGGGCTGCAACGTCTCATGTTGCAGGTTTCTTACGACGAGTAAGTGATACGTTAGGGTTACGATTTCTACACTCAACTTTGCCGTTGGTGTTGATGGGAATCCACAACCTTGTTGCCCACAACCTTGTTGCTTCCGCTATATGGATTGAGGTAATAGTATTTACGTTACTTTATACATGTGATTTACCTCTGTTATAAATCCTTCGAGTACTGTGTGTGTCAGCATACCGATCCAGGGATGACACTTAAGCACAGAGACTTGATCCATTCGGGTCAGGTCGCTACAAGATGGTATCAGAGCACATGTTGACTGTAGGACGTGACCTTAGAAACTGGCAAGCTCATAGCAAAGATTTTTCTCTACAACTTTCCCTTTCAAAAAGACCTTTTACCTCTCTTCTCTTCTGAGCTTATTCAAAAATTCCCTTTAGTGAGACCATACCCCTTTCCCCTTTTGACCACACAAAGAATTCGACTGATGAGACCACTCCAAGAAGTACGAGATATTAGACAACTAAGGCCACTTCGGAATGAAGAGTATTTTCCGTGCATCTGAATAATGGAAACTACAACGGTTGAAGATCGAAGACAAGTAGAATTTGAAGGCTCTGAAGAATTCCCAGATTTGTATGACCTAGGAAGGCTACCCTTATGGAACTTGGCAGACTATGGAAGTTGTCAATACCCGAGATCAAGGTGTATCGGAGAAAGACCAGGAGCATTTCGTGGAGAACTCAGGATCTAGAAGCTGAAAGTAGCCAAGCTGGAGGAGCAAAACTTTGAGATATAGGAGATCTGTCAGGAACTGAAGGATAGTAGGACCGTGGTTCATGCCAAGGATGTTGAAACCCAGAAGTTTGGAATGCAACTCCATAAATATTAAAGGACGTCACGAGAGACTTTGCTACAGCAAAGATGAGCTGGCAAAAGGACTTGAGAAAGACAAGTATGACCGGAAGAAGCCATTGGAGACATGAACAAGACTCGTAGAGTTAGACGACCTTGAAGATTTATTCACCTTTAGAAGACCAAACCCCTGTCCTATACCTACGTTAGATGCGACGATTGTGAGCTGTCATTTGTTTGATGTTTTTTCGGCAACCACAACAAAAATCTGTTTTTTCAAAACTTTTGTTTGTATTGTGTGTATCCCTCTCCCTCTCTCTTATCTTACCCCAAACCCACATGGACCCAATAGAGGATGAATGAAGATGAGCTTATATTTTCTGGACCGATGAGTCAATTGGAGACGGACCAATGGATTCAGAACATGGAGGATCACATGGAGAATAACCCTATAGTTGGACATGATATGACCCAGCATGCTCTTCAGTGCTTTGAAAGAGGTGCTGCTACTTGGTGGAGGATGTACCAAACCATGAATGGATGGCAAGGAGTAACCACTTGGAAAGAATTTAAGTTGACTCTGCCAAAGTCTCGGCTTGTGTCCCAGAAGTTAAAGCCTTATGG
This sequence comes from Triticum urartu, assembly GCF_003073215.2. Taxonomy (NCBI): domain Eukaryota; kingdom Viridiplantae; phylum Streptophyta; class Magnoliopsida; order Poales; family Poaceae; genus Triticum; species Triticum urartu. The sequence continues at coordinate 152,837,778 of NC_053025.1, forward strand.
AAAGGATATGAAGAAACCTTGTGCATGCAAGATTTGTGGAGAAATAGGACACACCCATAAAGAACACAAAGATGAATGCCCAAATTGTGAAGGAAGTCACCTAGTTGAAGAATGCCCAACTAGGCAGATTACTTGTTTCTTGTGTGAAGGGACTACCCACTATCCTGCTCAGTGTCACATTTACCCCATGGTACAACGAACCATCCAACAGAAGAAAGAAGTAATGAAAGGAGCCCTCATGAAAATTTTAGAAGAAGGTGTGATGAAAGAAGAGATGGGGGACACATCTAAAGAAGACCCGAGTAAACCCTATACTAAGTCATGCTATTCATGTGGAGAAGAAGGACACATCTCCCAGAATTGTATGAATGGGGATCTAGTAGAATTCCCGACAGAGGAAGTAGAATATGACCCACAGGAAATAGAAGGCATGATTGGCATGGAAAGGTCCAGGAAGAGAAGCAGATTGGATTCGAGGAAGGATCTAAGTCATATCACATGTTATAGGTGCAAGGAGTCAGGGCACTACCTCAACAGTTGCCCAAAAAGGAAACCTCGATACTTGTCAGAAGTGATACGTTTTCGTTGTAATGGAGCAGGGCACTTTGCCAGAGAATGCCCCAAGGAGAAGGAAACTTGTGCTAGATAGTTGAGTTTGCAACAAAAGAAATGGAGTAGTAGAAGTGAGAACATTTTATTTTCTATTGAGGTGTTGAGTGGAGACATGTAATGGAAAAGCGAGAGATTGCAATCATTGGAGAATGAATAAAGATAGCATCGTTGGTGCTGATATGGATTTTATAAGTTGTTACCCTATGAAGAAGAATTTTGGCCATTCTGAGGATATGAGAAATATGGTCTATGGAAGATTTGTACATTTTAAGGGTGGTAGTACCCTGTAAGAACCGTTGACCCTGGAAAAGATAAGGATACTCCCCTGAGTGGATTTCGGACAAAATGAATACGATTTTTGTCTCGATATGTGTGATACCCCAAGAGCATGTGGGATGAAGTTGGAGACCGTCAGTTGTTTGGACCAAATGTGATCAAAGAGTCAGAAGAGAAGGTTAAGATGATTCGAGATAGACTGAAGGTAGCTCGGTCCAGGCAGAAGAGTTATGCAGACTCAAAAATGCAAGGAGATAGTCTATGAAAGTGGAGACAGAGCATGTCTTCGTGTGTCCCCTATGCGAGGAGTTAAATGGATTGGAGTTAAGGGAAAGTTAGCCCCGAGATTTGTAGGACCATACCGAGTTTTGGAGCGTATGGGAGAAGTGGCCAACAAGTTGGAGTTACCCGAAGGACTGTCAGGAGTTCATGATGTGTTTCACGTTTCCCAGTTGAAGAAGTGCCATGCAGATATGGCCAATATTCCCGTGTAAGGACGCTTGACCCTGGAAAGGATAATGATGTTCCACGAAGTGAATATGGACTTCATAAGTATAAGTTTTTATCTCGATATGAGGGATATCCCACGTGGATGAAGAGATAAATTACTATTGGATATAAAGGAGGTATGATGTTGGAAATATGGATCAATGGAAATTCCATGATGAATCTGAGTAATCATGTCCTAGTTTGGTGCCAATAGAAGGAATGAAGACAATACAATTGGATGGATTTAAGAATACTAGGAAGTTGGAAGTTAGAATAATGATAAGTTGCCCGATGATAAGTTCAAGGACTACAAGTGATGAGATGGGCCATAACCCACAGGCTCCAGGACCTGCCAAGAAGCAAGCACATTCTTGCTGAAGGAAAAACCCTGGAAGAAGTTATGATTTTATCGACATACGATCTTATAGGAGTTACGCAAAACCTGAGAGTTGTGAAGGAACGATAGATGTTTGTTTGGCTTGCAGAATCAATGGATTTTCCGAACCCAGTTCGTTGACAAGAGAAATTCTGCAATGCTTGTGAGGATGACTGAGTGTTAGAATGCGAGATTCGCTAAACCATATATCAGGTAATGATTTGGGTGCGGGATGGATTGATCACCATACCGACTTACTCTTATTATTCGCCTTGCTATATGGGATGGTAAATCTGAGTGACTTACCTATAGTAGAGAGACGACGATCAAAACCCTGTTTAAACCTTAGAATGGTATAAGTATTTTTTCCCTTGTACACGGCAGTTGTTGCCAACCGTAGGTTATACGGTGAGGATCAACCTAGACCCATTTCCTGCAGGAGAAACCATAAATGGTTGACCACCATGAGTTATCGATTAGTTGTTTAGTACTGGCGCCAGACCCGTCAGCTAAGAAGACCCAAATCTCGGAATAACCTTACCAAGAGGAAAGGGCAGAAATTTTTTGAGGAAAAGGTTATGCCGCTGCCGATAGAGCTAGAGAAGGAATTATTCTTATGATCTGAAAAGACGGACACTGTCAAGAATAAGGATGGAGTATATGAGTTTTGATGGAACAATAACCATGCTTCTAAGGGTGGTAGCACCCCAGACCCCTGTGATGATCGATGGATTTTGAGAAGACCCCAAACCTAACCTATTTATTTCTAGCCTCTCCGAATCTCGAGGACGAGATTCATTTTAAGGGTGGTAGGTTTGTAACATTCCAAAATTCTAAATTTTGAAATGTTATAATAAATAGATAGATTTGATTGATTGTTTGATTGATTGACTGAAAGTGAGTGAATTCGAAAGTTAAATGAGAGGGAATAAAAGGACTTTCCCAAACTTTCATATTTGTTTTCTGATCTTCGTGAATTCAAATTCTTTTCAAATACAAAACCCTAGAGAGAAGATGACATGACTTCTTCCATTTAAATTAAATGAAAGGGGTATTTGAAAATATTTGAATTTCATGGAAATATTTCAATTCTGAAACTTTATGCAACTCAATGAGAGAAGATAAAATGACTTCTTCAAATTATATGAAATATGAGTTGGGAGTTTCAAAGAAATTAAATTCAAAGTTCTTTTGAATTTATTTTCAATTTGGAGTTAGTTGAGTTTATTCAAATTATTTTTCTCCAAAAACAAAATACATGGAAAATAGGGTAACATGATTCCCTACAATAGAAAATTGGAGAAAAATTAATTTGAAATCATTTTGGTATTTTTAAAAAAAATGTTTTTGTTGGATTTTAATAGACCAGTAGCACTCTTTGATTTATCTGATTTTGTGAGGATTTTATTTGGCATATTAAAAATGTCCATGTTGTAGAAAATCTTTTTCTGCAAATTTTGGTATATTACATGCCTATATAATATTTTTAGTTATTTTGTTTTTATTATTTTATTTGTCAGGAAAATGTTTTTTAAAAAAAAATCTTTTCCGCCGACTGGGCCGGCCCAGCACCCAACTGGGCCAGGCCAAGCCAGCCCAGCCGAGCCGTCCCTGAGCTCCCGCAGGACTCCCGCCGCCGCACGACTCGCCGGTCACCGCCGTGGCCGAGTCGGCCTCTTCGCGCTGCCTTTGCCCCTGCCGCACGCCTCCCGAGGCCCCTCCTCCTATAAATCTGCCCCAGCTCTCTCCCTCTCCTCGTTCCGTTGCCGCCGCCGCCGCACATCTAGCCCGGCGTCACTGCCGGAGCTCGCCGCTGCCGCCTCGACCCGCCGCTTGCAGCGCCGCTCCTCGCCGCCTGGAGCCGCCGCCCACCGCTGCCCGCATCGCCGCTAGCCCGCACCACGCTGCGCGCCGCCTCCGCCGGTCCTCTGCTGCGCCGCCGCGCTGCCAGCTGCCGCGCCACCGCTCGCTGCCGCTCGATCCGGCGTCGCCGCCGATCTGCTAACCGCCGCCGGTTGTCTTTTCGACGAAAACCGCCCGAACCGGTAATTAACCGCCCGGTCCGGTTTATTTTATTTTGGTTTTCTCTGGGTTTTTCTAAAGCCAGTTTTATTTAATAGTTAGGTTAATTAGTGGACGTTCGCTAGTTTAGGATTTGTAGAGAACGGTTTTCGTCTTATAGGCTTCTGCAGCGAACGTTCGCTATTTAGTCTTTTTCTTTTTCTGTTTTAATTCCGGCCAGGGACTTACCTGTGATGATTTTCTTTACAGTTTAGTCCCTGAAATTCAAACAATCATTACTTTTTACCCGTTTGTCCAAATCCAACGAAACTAACGCCCACTTCTTCGTTATGATTCCCTCTATCCATTAATCCAACTCAAACATGTTTTTGAAAAGTTTAAAATTTGAATTAGATCAGAATTGAATTCAAACTTCGTTTGATCATAACTTGAGTTTCGTAGCTCCGATTTAGTTGATTCTTTTTCCAAATTGAAGCTCTTTACCTAAATTTTCTGATAAGGCCAAATTCATATAATTTTGGTACTGTTAGAAATTGTTTTATGTTGCAAGAGTTATTTGCTTGGTTTTGATGTTTTCTGAATCGTCTTCTTCGTTCTTTCTGATCTTTTGAGTGATTGCTTATGTGTGGTTACTATTGCTTGCTTACGATAGATTGACCGGAGTGTGACGAGTAGAACGATCAAGAGTTTTGAGTGAGAATCATCTTCATCAACATTGCAGGCAAGTTCACACTTTGATCATATCCCCTTCATACCCAGTTTTCATTGCATTAGATCAATCCTCAAACATTGCATGATTAGGATCTAATTAAATTGTGGGATGGGAAGTAGTTGAGGTAGTACCTATTACCTGTTTATTATCAAACCCTTGGGAGTTACTTCTACATTTGCTTATTATGTCATGCTATGCTAGTAGACGTGGATTGGGTTTGAGAGTATCCATGACAGATGTGAGATTGTTAATTAATGGTTTACTTAAGGTGGCAACTTAAATACACATCTGGGTGGATTGAGGCACCTGGGTATTCCAGGACTTGCCTGTTTTTCTTTTGGACCGCCACCCAGGCTCAAAGGGATCATGAGATTATTCATACTAGAAACTTCCATGTGCAGCCACAAGCCATTATGGGCTCTTGCATAGTTGATTAAGTCGTGCAAACTCTTATAGGGTGGACTAGCAGATGTAGGGGAAAGTAGGTGTACCGGTCTATCCAACGTAAGGTGCTAGCGCTTCTGAAAGACTATGTCTCGGTCATCCGTTTCTCAAACATCCTGTAGTGCAGAAATCCAACGGAGGCGATCGAGTCTTGTGGGGAAAAGTGCGCAAACCTCTGCAGAGTGTACAAACTAATCATGATTAGCCGTGTCCCCGGTTATGGACGTCTTGAGTATCTAGTTCTTGGATTATCCTGTTGATCTCATCATGTTACTTTAAATTAATTTTGTTGGGTTTAATGATGTTACTTAATTGGGATTGAGAATGCTGTCAACCATTCTCAATGTTCAACAACCACCATGATAGTTAAATAATTTATTCCTTTGCAGTAGGGAAAAATTGGCTTTTCGCAAAAACCTTGTAACCATAGAGCTTTTCCACCAGCCAAATATGCATGTAGTGATAGCCTTTATTCAACATTCTCTATGGTGTGAATTTGCCAGTACATTCAATGTACTGACCCGTTTTCGGGCTGCAACGTCTCATGTTGCAGGTTTCTTACGACGAGTAAGGGATACATTAGGGTTACGATTTCTACACTCAACTTTGCCATTGGTGTTGATGGGAATCCACAACCTTGTTGCTTCCGCTATATGGATTGAGGTAATAGTATTTACATTACTTTATACATGTGATTTACCTCTGTTATAAATCCTTCGAGTACTGTGTGTGTCAGCATACTGATCCAGGGATGACACTTAAGCACAGAGACTTGATCCATTCGGGTCAGGTCGCTACATCACCATCACACGCTCCATCTGCCTTCGAGATTAGTATTGAACCTAGATAAATGTTATCAGGTGTCTACGTTGAGCATGAATATGATTTGATCATGTTCATTACAATACAGTCATTCATTTAAGTTAGAGAATAATGGTTATTCTGTTTACATGAATGATACCTTTCATGGTCATGCACCCTATGTGAATGGTTCATTGAATCTCGGTCGTGGTGATACACATGTTCACGCCAAAAGATGTAGAGTTAATAATGATAGTACCATTTTCTTGTGGCACTGCCGCTTAGGTCATATTGGCGTAAGATGCATGAAGAAACTCCATATTGATGGATGTTTGGAGTCACTTGCTTTTGAATCGCTTGACACATGCGAGCCATGCCTCATGGGCAGGATTACTAAGACCCCGTTTTCAGGTACAATGAAACGGGCAAGTGACTTGTTCGAAATCATACATGCTGATGCGTGTGATCCAATGAGAATTGAAGCGTGCGGTGGATATCGCTATTTTATCATCTTCACTGACGATTTGAGTAGATATAGGTATATTTACTTAATGAAGCACAAATCTAAAACGTTTGAAAAGTTCAAGCGATTTCAGAGTGAAGTTAAGAATCATCATAACAAATAAGATCATGTTCCTACGATCTGATCAAAAGGGGATTTTCTGAGTTATGAGTTTGGCAATCACTTAAGACATTGTGGAATTGTTTCACAGTTGAAGCCACCTGGAACACCACAAGGTAATGGTGTGTCCGGACGTCGTAATCGAACCCTATGAGATATGGTGCGGTCTATGATGTCTCTTACCAATCTACCGTTTTCATTTTGAGGTTATGCGTTAGAGACAGCTGCATTCACTTTAGATAGGACACCATTTAAGTCCGTTGAAACGACGTCGTGTGAACATTGGTTTGGCAAGAAACCAAAGTTGTCACTTCTTAATGTTTGGGGCTGCGATGCTTAAGGCTTCAGCCGGAGAAGCTCGAACCCAAAGCGGACAAACACATCTTCATAGGATACCCAAAGGTGACAGTTGGGTACACCTTCTATCTCCGATCCGAGGGAAAATTGTTTGTCGCCAAGAACGGGTCCTTTCTCGAGAAGGGTTTCTCTCGAAAGAATTGAGTGGGAGGAAGATAGAACTTGATGAGGTTGTCGAACCTTCACTTCAACCAGAGAGTGACGCAACACAGAAAGATGTTTTCTGTGGCGCCTACTTCTGTTGAATAGGAAGTTAATGATAGTGATCATGAAGCTTCGGATCAAGTTTCTATCAAACCTCGTAGGTCGACAAGGATATGTACTACTCCTAAGTGGTACGGTAATCCTGCCTTAGATATCATGTTGTTAGACAACAATGAACCTACGAGCTATGGAGAAGCGATGGTGGGCCCGTATTCCGACAAATGGTTAGAAGCCATGAAATCCGAGATAGGATCCATGTATCAGAACAAAGTATGGACTTTGGTGGACTTGCCCGTTGATCGGCAAGCCATTGAGATAAATGGATCTTTAAGAAGAAGACAGACGTGGGCGGTAATGTTACCGTCTATGAAGCTCGACTTGTGGGAAAGAGTCTTTTCACAAGTTCAAGGAGTTGACTACTATGAGAATTTCTCACCCGTAGCGATGCTTAAGTCCGTTGGAATCATGTTAGCATTAGCTGTATTTTTTGATTATGAAATCTTACAGATGGATGTCAAAACAAGTTTTCTTACCAGTTTTCGTAAGAAAAGTTGTATGTGATACAATAAAAGGTTTTGTCGATCCTAAGGATGCTAAAAGGTATGCTAGCTCCAGCAATCCTTCTATGGACTAGAGCAAGCATCTCGGAGTCAGAATACATGCTTTGATAGAGTGATCAAAGCTTTTAGGTTTATACAATGTTTACTAGAAACTTGTATTTACAAGAAAGTGAGTGGAAGCACTACAACATTTCTGATAAGTATATGTGGATGACATATTGTTGATCCGAAATGATGTAGAATTTCTGGAAAGCATAAACGGTTGTTTGAAGAGTGATTTTCAAAGGAAGACCTGGATAAAGCTGCTTACATATTGGGCATCAGGATCTATAGAAATAGATCAAGACGCCTGATGATACTTTCAAAGAACGCACACGTTGACATGTTTTTGAAGGAGTTCAAAATAGATCAGTCAAAGAAGGGGTTCTTACCTGAGTTGTAAGGTGTGAAGTTGAGTAAGACTCAAAGCTTGACCACGGCAGAAGAAAGAGGAAGGACGAAGGTCGTCCCCTATGCTTTTGTCATAGGCTCTATACGGTATGCCATGCTGAGTACCGCACCTGATGTGTGCCTTGCCACATGTCTGGAAAGAGGGTACAAAGGTGATCTAGGACTGGTTCACCAGATAGCGGTCAAAATTATTCTTAGAGGAATAAGGAAATGTTTCTCGGTTATGGAGGTGATAAAGAGTTCGACGTAAAGAGTTACATCGATGCAAGCTTAACACCTATCCGAATAGCTCTGAGTAGAGATACCGGATACGTATAATGGAGCAACAATTTGGAATGGCTCCAAATGTAGCGTAGTAGTTGCATCTACAAGATGACATAGAAATTTGCGAAGTACATACGGATCTGAATGTTGCAGACCCGTTGACTGAAACCTCTCTCACAACCATAACATGGGGATGTGACCTTGAGTGTTAATCACATAGCGATGTGAATTGGATTATTGACTCTAGTGCAAGTGGGAGACTGTTGGAAATATGCCCTAGAGGCAATAATAAATTAGTTATTATTATATTTCCTTGTTCATGATAATCGTTTATTATCCATGCTAGAATTGTATTGATAGGAAACTCACATACATGTGTGGATGCATAGACAACACCATGTCCCTAGTAAGCCTCTAGTTGACTAGCTCGTTGATCAATAGATGGTTACGGTTTCCTGATCATGGACATTGGATGTCGTTGATAACGGGATCACATCATTAGGAGAATGATGTGATGGACAAGACCCAATCCTAAGCCTAGCACAAAGATCATGTAGTTCGTATGCTAAAGCTTTTCTAAATGTCAAGTGTCATTTCCTTAGACCATGAGATTGTGCAACTCCCAGATACCGTAGGAGTACTTTGGGTGTGCCAAACGTCACAACGTAACTGGGTGGCTATAAAGGTACACTACAGGTATCTCCGAAAGTGTCTGTTGGGTTGGCACGAATCGATACTGGGATTTGTCACTCCGTGTAAACGGAGAGGTATCTCTGGGCCCACTCGGTAGGACATCATCACAATGTGCACAATGTGATCAAGGAGTTGATCACGGGATGATGTGTTACGGAACGAGTAAAGAGACTTGCCGGTAACGAGATTGAACAAGGTATCGGGATACCCACGATCGAATCTCGGGCAAGTATCGTACCGATGGACAAAGGGAATTGAATACGGGATTGATTGAATCCTCGACATCGTGGTTCATCCGATGAGATCGTCGTGGAACATGTGGGAGCCAACATGGGTATCCAGATCCCGCTGTTGGTTATTGACCGGAGAGTTGTCTCGGTCATGTCTGCATGGTTCCCGAACCCGTAGGGTCTACACACTTAAGGTTCGATGATGCTAGGGTTATAGGGAATAGATATACGTGGTTACCGAATGTTGTTCGGAGTCCCGGATGAGATTCCGGACATCACGAGGAGTTCCGGAATGGTCCGGAGGTAAAGATTTATATATGGGAAGTCCTGTTTTGGTCACTGGAAAAGTTTCGGGTGCTATCGGTAACGTACCGAGACCACCGGGAGGGTCCCGGTGGTCCACCAAGTGGGGCCACCAGCCCCGGAGGGCTGCATGGGCCAAGTGTGGGAGGGGACCAGCCCCAGGTGGGCTGGTGCGCACCCCCACCAGGGCCCAAGACGAAGAGAGAAGGGAAAAAGGGAAAACCCTAGGCTCAGATGGGCCTAAGGCCCACCTAGTGGTGCACCCCCCTCTCTCCCCCCTTGGTCGCCCCCTAGATGGGATCTAGGGCTAGCCGCCACCCCTAGGGGTGGAAACCTAGGTGGGGGCGCAGCCCCTCCCCTCCCCCTATATATACTTGAGGTTTTGGGCTGCCATAGACATGAGAACATCTCCTTCTTGGCGCAGCCCTACCCCTCTCCCTCCTCGTCTCTTGCAGTGCTTGGCGAAGCCCTGCTGGAGTACCGCGCTCCTCCACCACCACCACGCCGTCGTGCTGCTGCTGGATGGAGTCTTCCCCAACCTCTCCTTCTCCCCTTGCTGGATCAAGGCGTAGGAGACGTCACCAGGCTGTACGTGTGTTGAACGCAGAGGTGTCGTCCGTTCGGCACTAGGATCATCGGTGATTTGGATCACGACGAGTACGACTCCATCAACCCCGTTCACTTGAACGCTTCCGCTTAGCGATCTACAAGGGTATGTAGATGCACTCTCCTTCCCCTCGTTGCTAAATTACTCCATAGATTGATCTTGGTGATGCGTAGAAAATTTTGAATTTCTGCTACGTTCCCCAACATAATTGCTCATCGTAATGGGCTCAAATTATCTAATTTGGCCTAAAGACATGAACGAAGTTTAGTGGGCACATTAAGTTAATGGGCCATTACTAGGCCGAAAGTTAATGGCCGGCCCTCTTACCTCCCGGGTCGTTAACAGGACGACATCGAAGCGGGCAACAGGTGGCCCCAATTTATTTCACGGGCCGTTAATAGACCGTTACTAAGTTTGGGCTACATATGGCCCAACTATACTGTAGGCCTTTAGTAGGACGAAAGAGACAGCAGGTTTGTACTGGACCATGAAGAGCATGGGCCGCTAAGAGGCCGAAAGTCAGGTCGTATTGTAAACGGCCCAACTGTGTTGTGGGCCTTTAGCAGGCCGAAAGAGAAACCGGGCTGGTAATGGACCATGAAGGGCATGGGCCGTTAAAAGGCCAAAACTAAGGTCCGACTACAAATGGCCCAACTCATTTATGGTCCGTTAACAGGCCGAAAGGCACACAGGGCTGGGAATTGGCCCAACACTTAAATGGGTTGCTAAAAGGCCAAAACTCAGGTCCGACTACAAATGGCCCAACTAATTTATGGGCCGTCAACAGGCTGGAAGTGACACTGGACCAGAAATTGTCCCAACACTTAAATGGGCCGCTAAAAGGCCAAAACTCAAGTCCGACTACAAATGGCCAATCAGATTTATGGGCCGTCAACAGGCTAAAAGACACACCGGGCCGGAAATTAGCCCAACATTTAAATGGGTCGCTAAAAGGCCGAAAGATGTACATCCTGAAAATTGGCCCATTCATTAAATGGGCCGTTAACAGGCCGAAATCTCATCGGGCCGATATTGAGCCTAAATATATAGCGGGCTATTAACGGGCTCGAACAGACGATGGGCTACAATGGTGTCAAATCTTTAACGGGCCGTTGACGGGCCGAATTGGCACATCTCGTATGGGTCGTGGGCTTAAATGAACCTGACACAAGTAGGCCTTATATGGGCCGGCCTGCTAATTTTTACTGGACCGACCTTTTTCACCAGAATGAGCCACTGTTGGGTCGTGCCATGTGTCGACCTATCATAGGCACCTCCTGTCCAATGAGTGAATGACATCTGTCCCGATGGTGAGGCAACACGTGTTTCCTGCGGCCAATGATGATTTTACACGTGGAAAATCCGCATTGGTCCGGGCTGTTAACGGGCTATCGGATCCAAAACCGGACCCGATAACTTAACGGCGTTCCGTTACGGTGAATGCCACGTGTCGGTCACCCTTGACGAAAGCACTTATGTGACGCACGATTTATTGTCATGGAAGTGGACACTTCCGTGATGATAACTTTGGTAATGTCATGGAACACTTCTATGACAGCACAGGTATGACTATCTTGATTCTGTCATAAAATCGTCATGGATGTACATGCATGACAAAAAACGCGACCTATTGTGACAAACACGTATCATCACAGAAGTGTATTTTTTTTGTAGTGTATAGCGCAATGCACCGCATACCGGACAAGCGTTCAAATCCTCGTACTGATCAACGCGGTACAGGATGCAGTCATTAGGGCATGCATGTATCTTCTGCACCTCTAAACCTAGAGGGCAGACAGCCTTCTTTGCTTCGTACGTACTCTCGGGCAATTCGTTGTCCTTTGGAAGCATATTCTTTATCATTACCAGCAACTTTCCAAATCCCTTGTCAGATACACCATTCTCTGCCTTCCATTGCAGCAATTCCAGTATGGTGCCCAACTTTTTCTTGTCAGCTTCGCAATTCGAGTACAACAATTTCTTGTGATCCTCTAACATGCGCTGCAACTTCTTCTTCTCCAAATCACTTGTGCAGTTTCTCTTTGCATCGGCAATGGCCCGACCTAGATCATCAGCGGGCTAATCTGATGCCTCTTCTTCAGCTTCTTCCCGCATTGCCGGCTCAGCTTCTTCCCCCATTGTTGTATCATCGTATTCAGGGAACCCATCATGGCCAGGATAGTTGTCGCTGTCCTCTTCTTCTTCATTGTCTTCCATCATAACCCCTCTTTCTCCGTGCTTGGTCCAAACATTATAGTGGGGCATGAAACCGGACTTAAACAGGTGGACGTGAATGGTTCTTGACTTAGAGTAATTGTTATCATTCTTACAGCCAGCACATGGACAAGGCATAAAACCATCCGCCCGCTTGTTTGCCTCAGCGGCAAGCAGAAAAGTTTGCACGCCATTAATGAACTCAGAAGAGCATCGGTCATCGTACATCCATTGTCGGCTCATCTTCATAACACAACACTGAAAAGACCAAATTAATACAAGTTCATACATAAAGTTCATACAACACTTAAATACAACAAGCAAATAACTCTCTAGCTAAAGAATTTAAATGCAACAACAAATGCGATCAAGATCGCAACTAAGGTAACAATTGATCCAACAACATAATGATACCAAGCCTCACTATGAATGACATATTTTCTAATCTTTCTAATCTTCAAGCGCATTTTCTCCATCTTAATCTTGTGATCATCGACGACATCGGCAACATGCAACTCCAATTCCATCTTCTCCCCTCAATTTTTTTCAATTTTTCCTTCAAATCCTCATTTTCACTTTCAACTAAATTTAACCTCTCGACAATAGGTCAGTTGGAATTTCCGGTTCAACTACCTCCTACATACAAATATCTATGTCAACTTGATGGGCATAATTTTTCATAAACACAAAATGCAACAAATAGTTTTAAAAGAGAATATACCACATCTGAATCATAACCCGGACGAGGGCCGACGGGGACGGATATCAAAACCATGGCACTATGTATAACAAACAACGTACGGGTAAGATAATTATACAAGTAACTATATATCCAAATCACGCAAACATCAATTTTTTATATAAAACATTCATGAACAAGAGGCTCACCACAAGGTGGTGCCGGCGATGGGACGTTGCGGGCGATCGACGGTGGTTACGACGGAGATTTAGAAGGCACTAAGTAAAGCACACCTACATATGCAAACTAAGTGTTATTTTTTACCTCAAATTGCATATAAATCAAATACTAGCACATATATATATAATTCCTCCCAAATTACTAAACTCACAAATCAATCACTGTATAAAGCATTGCAAGAGCTAATCTAGCAATGAGAGATGAAAGGACAAAGTTGCTAACCTTTGTGATCATTTGAATGGACGGGGGCCTTCAAATCTTGACAAATTTTGGGTAAAATGTGTGATGAGCTTGAGAGGAAGAGGGGAAGAACAGAGAGGAGAGGGGAAAGGGGAAGAACAGAACGAGCTGGTGGACGAAGGGTTTATGTAGGAGAACCTTTAGCACCGGTTCTTGCCACAAACCGGTACTAAAGTGAGTGGTGAACCGGTGCTAAAGGTTCGCCACGAACCGGTACTAATGAGAGCGGCCGGCTAGCCGTTGGAACCGGCACTAATGCACACATTAGTGCCGACTCAAAATCAAACCGGCACTAATGTGCTTCACATTTGACCCATTTTCTACTAGTGATTCCACCCCCTTGGCGCACCCTCTAGGGCCGGCCAGCCTCCTCCTCCTCTCCTTTATATACGGGGGAGGGACACCCCATAGTCACACAAGTTGATTGTTTTAGCCGTGTGCGGTGCCCCCCTCCACAGATTTCCACCTCGGTCATATCGTTGTAGAGCTTAGGCGAAGCCCTGCATCAGTAACTTCATCATCACCGTCATCACGCCGTCGTGCTGACGAAACTCTCCCTCGACCTTAGCTGGATCTAGAGTTCGTGGGACGTCAGCGAGCTGAACGTGTGCAGATCGTGGAGGTGTTGTACTTTCGGTGCTAGGATCGATTGGATCGTGAAGACGTACGACTACATCAACCGTGTTGTCATAATGCTTCCGCTTATAGTCTACGAGGGTACGTGGACAACACTCTCGCCTCTCGTTGCTATGCATCACCTAGATGGATCTTGCGTGTGTGTAGGAATTTTGAAATTACTGCATTCCCCAACAAGCCGGGTCCCACTGTGCCCGCTACTGATTCACAGTGGCGATGAGATCGCAGACACACTGCTGCTGCTGCTGCAAGTGTTTCGGTTCCACTGCGGCCACCTTCGTAACCCTCATGTTATTGACGGGGGTGCTTTATGTGGGCCACACCCAACATCTTGTCGATGGCTTTGCCGCGACATGGCACCCCCCCCCGAGCCGACTGGACCCGTCGGTAGCCGGTGTGAAGTCGTGGGTCGTGTTGTACTCCACTGCATGGACTCCATCTGGCGCTACGCGACGGCGAGCTCCATGGCCAGGCGCTTGCGCGTTTCCTCGAGCTTGACCACGGTGGCGACAGGGTCGGCGATGGGCGCATTGGGGTCCGTAGGTTCTGCACCGTCATGCGCAGTGGGTTCGCCCGACCGACGTTGGCCGCGACCGTTGCAGCTGGATCCTTGATGCGGCCGGTGTTGTGGTGGAGGCTGTGGTCAGCACCTCCACGCGAATGTAGAGGTCTGTGACATCGTCGGGGATGCCGCAGCGGCGGGTTGGAGAAGGTGAGCACCTCACTAGGGTACTCGTCGGGAACGAGCGCAATGTAGATGTGCAGCTCGCCGAAGGGGATGACGGAGTTGCCTGCAGGGAAGGTGACGTCCGCATCGCGCGCTGCGCCGTCGCCGGCGCAAACAAACAAACCCAGCTTGCCGACCAAGGCGTGCACAATGCGCTCGCTGGAGGGAGTGAAGGGTCTCATGGGGAACGTGATTCCGGCCAATGCCATGTGTGGCCCTGTGGCGCCCCCGATTTGACCGTACACTAATCATACACGCAAACGTGTACGATCAAGATCAAGGACTCACGGGAAGATATCACAACACAACTCTACAAATAAAATAAGTCATACAAGCATCATATTACAAGCCAGGGGCCTCGAGGACTCGAATACAAGAGCTCAGTCATAGACGAGTCAGCGGAAGCAACAATATCTGAGTACAGACATAAGTTAAACAAGTTGCCATAAAATGGCTAGCACAAACTGGGATACATATTGAAAGAGACGCAGGCCTCCTGCCTGGAATCCTCCTAAACTACTCCTGGTCGTCCTCAGCGGCCTGCACGTAGTAGTAGGCACCTCCAGTGTAGTAAGAGTCGTCGTCGACGGTGGCATCTGGCTCCTAGACTCCATCGTATGGTCGCAACAATCGGGTATAGAAAGGGGAGAAAGGGGGAGCAAAGCAACCGTGAGTACTCATCCAAAGTACTCGCAAGCAAGGAGCTACACTACATATGTATGCATTGGTATCAAATGGAAAATGGTAGCATATGTGGACTGAACTGTAGAATGCTAGAATAAGAGGGGATAGCTAGTCCTGCCAAAGACTACGCTTCTGGCAACCTCCATCTTACAGCATGTAGAAGAGAGTAGATGGTAAGTTCAACAAGTATTATCGCATAACATAATCCTACCCGGTGATCCTCCCCTCGTCGCCCTGTGAGAGAGCGATTACTGGTTGTATCTAGCACTTGGAAGGGTGTGTTTTATTAAGTATCCGGTTCTAGTTGTCATAAGATCAAGGGACAACTCTGGGTCGTCCTTTTACCGAGGGACACGGCTATTCGAATAGATAAACTTCCATGCAGGAGTGCACCACAGTTCCCAACACGCTTGATCCCCTTTGTCCGGCCACACTTTCCTGGGTAATGCCCAGCCTCGGAAGATCAACACGTCGCAGCCCCACCTAGGCACAACAGAGAGGTCAGCACGCCGGTCTAAATCCTATGGCGCAGGAGTCTGAGCCCATCGCCCATTGCACACCTGCACGTTGCATACGCGGCCGGTGAGCAGACCTAGCCTCCCTTATACAAGAGCAGGCGTTCCAGTCCAACCCAGCGCGCGCCGCTCAGTCGCTGACATCACGAAGGCTTCGTCTGATACCACAACATCGAGTGCCCATAACTGTTCCCGCGTAGTTGGTTAGTGCGTATAGGCCAGTGGCCAGACTCAGATCAAATACCAAGATCCCATTAAGCGTGTTATTTTGAAGTAACCACGAACGCCGACCAGGGCCAGGCCCACCTCTCTCCTAGGTGGCCTCAACCTGCCCTGTCGCTCCGCCACAAAGTAACAGTCAGGGGCCGTCGGGAACCTAGGCCCACCACTACCGGGATGGAACCACCTGTCCTTTCAGCCCCCACACCGGAATCACCCACGGGTACTCTACGAGCCGACCCGACTTTAGTCACCACATGTATCATGTGTAATATGTATAGTAAATACCCGTGATCACCTCCCGAGTGATCACGGCCCGATAGTATAGCATAGCAGACGGACTAGAATGTAGGGCCACTGATGTAGTACTAGCAGCCTATACTAAGCATGTAGGATTGCAGGTAAGGTCTCAACAGTTATAGCGACAATGACAGGCTATGCATCAGGATAGGATTAACGGAAAGCAGTAACATGCTACACTACTCTAATACAAGCACTATAGAAAAGAGTAGGCGATATCTGGTGATCAAGGGGGGGCTTGCCTGAAAGCTCTGCAAAAAGGAAGAAGTGTCATCGTCAACGTAGTCGATCACAGGGGCAGCATCAGTCTCGGGGTCTACTGAAGAGAAGAGGGGGAAGAAACAATAAATATAAAGCAAACATAGCATCACAAAGTATAACATGGCAATATGATGTGCCGGGTGTGACCTAACGTACCTACCGTATGGCTATATGATATAGGTGAAGGAGGAATTCATCCGGAAATGTTTTCTCGATACCGGACCTATGTCAGACAGATGACCGGAGGGGGAAGGTTTCATGTTCATATAGTTAGAGGCATTTGACAGAGAAACAGATCGCGTATCCGGATTTGTTGGATTTTTCTGAGCAACTTTCATGTAGAAAACATTTCCATCCGAGTTACAGTTTATTTATTATGATTTTCTAAAGTTTTAAACATTTCTGAATTTAATTTAATTCGAAAATAAAAATGAAATGCTAGGTGCACCCAACTCTGAGCTAGCCTCAGTGGATGACAGGTGGGCCACTGCCCAATCAGCAGCCTGGTCAACAGTCAACTGGGTTGACAGTTGACCTGGTCAAACTGATCTGTGGGGTCCAACTGTCAGTGTCTCACTATTTTAACAGTGTGTTTAAAATAAACTAATTAGTGGTGGGCCCCGGTTGTCAGTGGGACATAATTTTAACAATGTATTTAATTGATTAGGTTAGACTAATTAGCAAGTGGGGCTACTGTCAGCGAATAATTAGTGGGGGGTTATTTACTACCCTAATTAGGAGTTAGCTCCTAACTACACAGGGCCGGCTCTAGCGGCTGGGCTCACGCGCGAGCACGCACCAGGGGGGGCGACAGCGGCCACTAAGGGCACGCATGGGCGGCCAGCCAGGCAAGCGGGCGGCGCGAGTGGCGGCAGCCGCGCGGGAGGGCGCGGCCCGGCCGCGGGAGGCACACTCGCGTGGCGCCGCCAGGGGGAGCCGCAAGCAGGGGCGATGCAAGACCGGTACGGCGGGTGCGGCCGGCAGCCGACGAGTTGGGCGAGCGGCCAGGGGAGACGCAGCGGGCGGGGCTTCGACCGAGGCGGTGTCGGCGAGCATCGACGAGGCGCGAGCGGAGCGAGCGTGGGGGTGGCCGCGAGCAGCGAACGAGCGGTCAGGGGGTGCCCGGGGCTGGCCGGAGCGGACGCGAGGCGTGGTGGACAGGGCAGCGGCGCGATGCGCGACGGCAAGCGCAGCACTCGATGGGCGGGGTCGGCGAGGAAGCGGCAGCGGGCTCGTGCTCGCGGGCGCAGGACGGCGACAGGGAGCGGCGCCCCTACAGGCGGCAACGAAGGCGGGCGCCGGCGTGGGGCCGCTGCAGGCGGCAGTGGAGGTGGGCTGCAGCTTCAGGCAATAGCTAGGGGGAGCACGGCGGGAACACGACAGTGGCGAACGGGGCGGGGCACGCGGGATGCAGGCGACATCAGTAAGAAGCAGCAGCGGTAGACAGGCACGCAGGGAGGCAAAACGAACTACGGGAACGGGGTAAAGCTCACCGCGGTGCTCGCAGGCGAGTCGGTGAAGCTGGGGAAGGCCTGAGTGAAGCAGATCGACGAAAACGGCGGCGATGGCAGCAGGTGAAGTCGGGGTCGATCCCGGTGAGGCGAGGCCCTTCAGCCCGATTTCTCCTCACACTATACGAAGACGGCGTCGGGGGAGCTCCGGGACGTGGTAGCGCGGTGCGGGGATGTAGTTGGCCATGGGGACGACGATGACAAGGCGACGACCGCCCGGTGAGGTGGGGGTCGGGAAAAAGGGGGCGCAAGGGTCAGGGTGCAAGCGGCGCGGGACATCCCGCTCGGCCGCCACGCCGCCCCGCAAAAATAGCCCGCAAAATGCCGTTGGGCTGACCGCCTCGTGTGTGACGGGCCCAAGCGGTCACGCCGCTGAGTCCAGCGGGCTTGCCGCAATCCCGCATATCCCGCATAAATCTTAACCTAGCTTCGAACAAAAAACCTAGTGCCTACCCACGATGGCGGCGGCGGCGGCTGCTGCTTCGCCCACCTGACGCTTCTCCTTTGCCACCTCCTCGATGACGACCTGCTCCTCACCGCTGACGCCCTCCACCTCCCCGCCACCCTCGCCTTCGGCGCCACCGCCAAGTCCCCTCCCAATTTGTGTGCACGCCCTGACGGCCTGCTGCGGAACTTCGACGTCCTCGCCGGGTACGGGCTTCTCCCCCTTCCCCTTCCTCTTTCTTGCTCTGGTTCAAGGTTGCGTCCTCGCCCAGCGACTGGTCCACTGGTTGATTAGTTACGGGGGATTCATCGTTGCTACGGTTTCCTGATGTCACGAATCTTGGAGCGGTCGATTTGTAGGCTGCTGTCCCTTTGTTGACAGAATTTCAAGCCATATAAAGTGTTATCATCTTTGGTATTCTCATTAAGTTGATGTATATGATGCAGTGCTCATGTATGTTTTGCCTGGGTGTAGGTTCCTTGCGTTCCTGTAATATACGGTTAGAAGAACTCCTTGTTTATTGAGCAATCATGGTGGTGTCGACAGCGCCATCTCCACATCGGGACTGCCCTACTGAAATCCTCGATGGAGATGTTGTCCCTCCACTGCCTCCCTCACATGCTGAAGCTGTGGTTTCTCCGTCGCTTCCCTCCTTGATTGGAGCTGCTGTTTCGTCACCTTCCGCTTCAGCAAGGGCTCCTGCAACCTTGCCGCGCCCTTTCCTATCCTCCAAGAACAAAGGGCATGCATCCAAGAACAAAGGGCATGTGTCAGCTGATGAAGTCGATGCAGCTGCAACACTTTGTTCCCTTGTCCCAATGACCCAAGATCCTCACCAAGGTACATGTAGCTCCCTTGCCTTTTAATCTTGATGGTTCATCTACTCTCTGTTTGTATTAGTAGCTTGGACAGAGAGAGGGTGAACTGAGATAGTTCTTTCGAATAGTTCATATGTTTACATACATGAGAGCTCAAGAACTACTAGATGTAGAGATTGGAAATGCAAATGTTAACTTATATATTATTTGCAATTGGGCCCAGTATTGTTTGCAACCAGATACAAATTAATTGAAAATTGTGCTCTTACTTATGCATTATTTGTATGATTGAAAACAGGTTACTCAGGAGAAAAGCAAAGACTCGCAAAGAAGAGGCTAAGGTCACCGTTACTGGTGCCCATAGTGGGATCCCCAGGGGTTAATGTCGTGTTATCTCAGGCATCTCCAAGATTAGGTGTGAAACGATCATCGCCAACACTGCCTCAGATTCCTCGTAAGTTTTAATGTCTATTCTGCACACACGTTAAGTTTTAATGTCAATTGTGCGCATATCGCAAATGTCTTGGCATAAGTTATTTGTTCATCTCAAATTCCTTAGGTCTTTCACATAAAAGAAAAAGAAGGAAACTTAAATCTGAAATCTGGAATGATTATGATCCTGTGTATGATGGCAACAAAATCAAGGAAGCACACTGTAAATATTGCAAGAGAGTTTTTATTTGCACAAGAATAGCTGGTACTAGTCAATGCATCAGGCATTTGTTAGTTTGTGAGGAAAGAGCCAAGGTCAATGAGTTTATCGACTCGGTTAAATCAGCCATGCCACAACCTGATCCAAACAGTGTAGAAAAATGGAAATATGACCCCGACAGAGCACATTGGGAGTTGATGAGGATGATTGTCGTTCATGAATTGCCATTCTCCATAGTGGAATATGATGGGTTTAGGCGATTCGTGCATAGTCTGAATCCAACATTTGAGGTGGTGTCTAGGACGACAATAACACTTGATTGCCTCCTTCTATTTGATGAACAAAGGACAAAGCTTCGAGAGGCTATGCAGAACTTAACCTCCCGTGTCTCTTTAACCGCCGACATGTGGACTTCAAGTCAACTCAAGAGCTATATGTGTATAACATGCCATTTTGTTAGTGAGAACTGGAAATTGCAGAAAAGAGTGATTTGGTTTTCCGAGGCACAAACACCACACGATGGAACAAATTTATTTAATATCATGTTAGGATGCATACAACATTGGGGTTTGCAAAAGAAGATATTCTCTGTTATGCTAGACAATGCATCAAATAACAACTCGTGTGTGCGCTACATCAAATCCAATTTGCTAGGAAAGAATCTGCTACCTTGTAAAGGAGATCTTTTACATGGTCGATGTGCATCCCATGTGATCAACCTTATTGTCCAAGATGGATTGGAGATTACTTGCAAGGCCGTGGATAATATCAGGGAAAGCATCAAGTTCGTTAGAAGCTCCCCCACTCGGAAACAGAAATTTAAGGAAATAGTTGCACAAGAAGGCATTGCTTGCAAAAAGAGCCTATCTCTGGACGTCCTTACACGGTGAAATTCAACGCATTTGATGATCAAAATAGCCCTGGAGTATAGGAGAGCATTCGCCGCTATGAAGTTGCAGGACACCACATTTACATGTCAACCCACAAATGTTGAATGGGAAATGGCAGAATCTGTTTGCAGCTTGTTAGAGGTTTTCCTCGATGCAACTATGGTGGTGTCCGGTACATTATATCCAACATCTCATTTGTATTTCCACGAACTTTGGAAAATTCATCTAATATTGCAAAGAGAGACCAAACATAAGGATATTGTCATCAAATCCATGGTTGAAGCAATGCAAGAAAAGTTCATGAAGTATTGGAAGCTGTCATTCTTGACCATTTGTCTTCCGGTCATACTCGACCCCAGGTACAAGTTTAAATTCTTAGACTTCTGCTTAAAATCTGGACTTGAAAGTGATGCAACAAGGTATCTTGCTAAAGTGAAGAGAACATTCAAAGATTTATTTGTTGAATATTCTATGCATGAGGGTGAGTCAAATATGAGAAATGATCAAGGAACCAACAATGTTGGTACAAGTATTGATAACCCATGGGATCAATGGAACAAACAAGTTAAGCAAAATCAAGAAAATCGAGCAAAGCTGAGTGAACTTGATATTTACCTAAAAGATGATGTTTGCCCGCAAGAAGATGGCTTCGACATACTATGTTGGTGGTCCAATAATACACACAAGTACCCCATAGTATCTCGGATAGCAAAGGATGTATTGGCTGCACCTCCTTCTAGTGTAGCATCAGAGTCGGCCTTCTCCACTGGAGGAAGAATACTCAGTGACTATAGGACCAGATTGCTTCCTACCACTGTAGAGGCATTAATCTGTCTGCAAGACTGGATGCGACCTCGTGGTAACAAACTATGTTTTAGTGATACTTAGCATTTTTTGGTGTTATGATGATAAATCTTTAACATTTTTTTCTCTCATTACAGGAACTAATCATGTTGGCACGATAATAAATGATGTTATTTATAGAACAAATGGCGATGTTGATGCTCATTGATTGCAACATTAGGTAAGCCTAATCTTGAAATACATCTTAGTTTTTTATTCCAGGAACTGTATAATGGTAGTGAACATCAGTTTTTGTCAAGGTGAGATACATAAACATCAGTTTTTTCCCTGTTTACATTTTTTTGCTCTGTTTCAGTTTCAGGACCTGAAACTCTGCATGCTTGTTTCTTTTCCTTGAATAATCACAACAGCAGGTTAACTAGTAAAATGCATTTAATTTCCACAAAAGCTAGCTAACTTATATACATATTTTAATTGAAGTCAGAGCTTGCAAACTTTCTTATGAGTTTAGTTTGGCAGTGAAGTTCTTTTTTAGAAGATGAGATACATAGCGGTTGGAGACAACTTCCTGTTCTTCCCTCGAGTGTATTCTAATTTCATCCATTGGCTAAATATCGTATACCTTATTCATATGCAGAACCTCCGTTCAGTATATTTGGAGACCCTCGGCACCGGCATCCGCAGCAGTATTAAGCCCAGAAGATCAAGCTTTTTGTACAAGTGACGAAGCATCTGAAGCTTTTTGTATATTATCAGTCACTTTCATATCAGGAGTCTCCTGATTTAGCTATAGTAGTTAATTGAATTCTTGCTATCTTGTTGAATTTAGCTGTAGTAATTCATGGCACTTACCTTTTGCAGTAATATGTTTTAACACCGTTGAGTTTACTGAATGAGCATAATGTTTAAGAAATCAAAGGGTTCTCTTGCTGTTGTACATACTACTAGTTTGCTGAATGAGTACACTGATGTGCGCACATTGCTGTCTTGAAATGCTGAAACAAGCAGCTTACCGTGATACATGTGACTCTTGTAGTCTTGTGATGAATTTGTGACTGTACAACGTTGGGACGGAGCTGTACAGTACATGTGCCTGGCGGGTCTTTGCGGTCACATGCGGGCTGCCGCATCGTCCGCTAATAATCATGCGGCTTGAGGCGGGCAGCCGCGTTGGCCCGCTAAACCAGTTGGCTCCCGCTTTGGCGTCCTGCGGGCAGCCGCGACCCGCCCCGCTTGCACCCTGACGCAAGGGGAGGGGAATGGAGATGTCTAGAGTTCGCCCGAGAGGGCTTATCCGCGTGAGGAGGCCGACGGATGGCCGACGCGTGTGGTCGCCGCGCTATGGACGTGCCTCGCGCGTCCAGGGCGACGTGGGTGAATAGGGGAAGAGGAAAAGCAGGGGTGTGGGCTAGGCCTCGCTGGGTGGGTTAAGGCCCAGGGAAACAAGGGGGTTTTCTTTCCTTTCTTTTAGTGTTTCTTTTACTTTTTGCTTTTATTTATTTTTTTCTTTTCTTTTTCACTTTAGTATCTAGTTATTTTAGTTTTAATAAAATACAAAAGTGGCACCTAAATTAGTGTTACAAAATGTGCCTCTGCCACAAATAATTTAGCACTTAAAATAAAATGGTTTGTAATTGTTTATTATTTTAAAAGCATTTAAATAATTGTTTAGCCCTTGTTTTACTTAATTTAATGCATCTAAATATTTTATAAAAAAGTGTTTTATCCACCATAATCATATATGATTTATTTTCTACATTTTGAACATTTTAGTTTCGACATTTGAAAACATTTATGGTTTGACTTGAGTTTGAATTTGAATTTTGAATTGATTTGAATCAACGTGGGACTTGACAATGGTAATCGTGGTGACGTGGCATCATTAGTAGAGGGTTACTGTAGCTTAATTATCCGGGCATCACAGACCCCACGGTACGCTCCAACTGTTATGGTGTTCTCACGGCAGATGGCATGGCATGACTTATCTCGAGTGTTTAGGGCCGATGAGCGCCGATGGCGTCTGGATGTGAGATTAGGTACAAACACTGAGAGACATGGAGACGTACCTAGGTTTAGGGCCCTCCGAGGGAGGTAACGCCCCTAATCCTGCCAAGATCACTATGAAGATCAGACATAGTACATGGTTGCTACTGGAGCTGTTTGGGTGAGGCGGAAGAGAGTGCCAGCCTGCTCTCTACTTCGCGTGAGTGTGTGTGGGTCTAAAATGAGCCGACCCCCTCCTCGGGTCCTCCTGGGAGGTCTTATACTCAAACCTCCTAGGTTACAAAATGTTAAAGAAAGAGGGGTGGGCCCATGTTGCCAGCATCTCTGGCCTACAATGGGGCTTGCCAGCTGCTCGTCATTATAGCCAGTTGGTTATCGCGTCACGGAGCGGTTGGCACTGTGCCTCTACAGTGCCGGGCCGCGCTGACGTCGGTCGCCCCAGTCAGCGGTACCGGTGGCATTGTAGCCACACTCTCCACAACATGAGAGAGGTCTTGTCGTACGACGGATTGGACAAGGCTGACCCCGCTGGTTGCCGGCTGCGGACAACCAGCCCGGGCGTGGCGTCTTGCCGAGCCGGCCTCCAACGGGAGGAGCCGGCTGGAGGGCCAGACGGTTTGATGGACTTAGGCTGTCCCAATGTTTTGAATTGTTGCCTTTCTTCCTCAAGCACACCGGGGGTCATCCCGCTGTCACCCTTTACTGATGGACATATATAAGATAAGGTTGGATGGTCGGCTCCCGCATCCGTGTTGCGCACTGGTTCCCCTGTCTGTAGATGGACGCGGGAGCAAATTTGCGGATCAGATGCCCTTACAAAGTTTTCCAGAAAACTTGAGTGAGAAAATGCTCCCCCTACAAAGTTTTCTAGAAAATTTGAGTCAGCCAATATCGTGAGATCGAAGCGGCATATGTCCGCTCTATCAGACATATCGTTCCTCTTTAATGTTGTCGAGGTTTCGCGGATATGCTGGTGGCAGCCCGGAGTGATAAGACGGTTTTGATGTGTACTCTGGTAGCGGCGAAGGCGCTCGAGTGCCCGGCCGGGCGTGTTGTGGGATGTTGGCCTTCCGGCGTTTTGTATGTCTCCGGTGCTTTAGGTCTTTTTCTAAAGGAGGATTAACCCCCGGCCTCTGCATCTGGGCGATGCATGCAACCACTTTATTAATTATTTACAAAGACCTTACAAAGTAATACATCAATAAGTCTGAAACCACCATCTCGGCAATATCTATCGCTACTCCTATCCATTTGATGAAGGGGTGCTAATAGTCCGAGCTGAATACCAAATAGACTTCGCACCAAAGCCTAACATAGCCGGAGGCCCCAACCAAGTCACTTGCCGGGTGTGGGGCACAGACCGGTCCCGACGCACTCTCTGATGCGGCCGCCGCCATCTTTCATCGATCCATCTTCAGAGCAGACACTAATGCATCGACCTTGCCAAGCATGTCGTCGACGCCACTGCGATGCCAGACAGCGCCTTCCTCCTGCCCGAGCCCGTCAACCCAAATCGGACGTCGAGTCTCCACTGCGCCACGCTGCCGAGATCCGTCGGCGTCGATGCGTATGATGAAACACCGCTCCACCTCCTAATCCAGATCGCTACCAACGCCCACCCAACGGCGTCCACAATCACACAACTCCCAAGGCGGCGCCTTCAAGAAGGGAATGACGCCGAAGGCGCCGTCGCGACCCACCGCAGTTAGGGCTTTCACCCGGGAGACAAATGACGCGGTGAAAGTAGAAGCAGATCTGGCAAGCGTCTCCATGAAGAAGAAAGCAGCATCCTCAAGCGTCGCCGCCGCCACGGCCGAAAGGTCGACTAGGGATTTCTCCCGATCTGAATCCTCATCTCCAGCTCCGTCCGCATCGAGGATCGGCAAGTCTTGTGACCCAGATCCATACGAAGAAGCACACCTAGCAGAGGACGAAGGCTACAAGGCGTCCCAATCCAGATCAGGCATCTCCGGGCGAGCCCAACCGCCAGCGTCCTGAATGGCCGGAAGGATCAGACGGAACAACCAAGTCTGATCATGGGCTTACCCCAGATCACCGCACCAGCTGACCACGTAGAGGCAAGCTCCTACGAACGGCCGGACGGATCAGGCGGATCCGATCCAGGTGTTGGGAAACGTAGTAATTTCAAAATTTTCCTACGCACACGCAAGATCATGGTGATGCATAGCAACGAGAGGGGAGAGTATGATCTACATACCCTTGTAGATCGCAACGGAAGCGTTAACACAATGTAGAGGAAGTAGTCGTACGTCTTCCCGATCCGACCGATCCAAGCACCGTTACTCCGGCACCTCCGAGTTCTTAGCACACGTACAGCTCGATGACGCTCCCCGGGCTCCGATCCAGCAAAGCTTCGGGGATGAGTTCCGTCAGCATGACGGTGTGGTGACGATGATGATGTTCTACCGACGCAGGGCTTCGCCTAAGCACTACAACGATATGATCGAGGTGCAATATGGTGGCAGGGGGCACCGCACACGGCTAAGGAAAGATCACGAGGATCAACTTGTGTGTCCTGGGGTGCCCCCCTGCCTCCGTATATAAAGGAGCCAAGGGGGACGGGGCGGCCGGCCAAGGAGGGCGCACCAGGGGAGTCCTACTCCCACCGGGAGTAGGATTCCCCCCCCCCCAATCCTAGTTGGAATAGGATTCGCTGAGGGGGAAAGGAGAGAGGGGGGCCGGCCACCTCTCCTTGTCCTAATAGGACTAGGGGAGGGGGAGGCGCGCGGCCCATCTTGGGCTGCCCCTTCTCTTTTCCACTAAAGCCCACTAAGGCCCATATAGCTCCCAGGGGGGTTCCGGTAACCTCCCGGTACTCCGGTAAAATCCCGATTTCACCTGGAACACTTCCGATATCCAAACATAGGCTTCCAATATATCAATCTTTATGTCTCGACCATTTCGAGACTCCTCGTCATGTCCGTGATCACATCTGGGACTCCGAACTAACTTCGGTACATCAAAATGCATAAACTCATAATAACTGTCATCGTAACGTTAAGCGTGCGGACACTACGGTTCGAGAACAATGTAGACATGACTAAGATAAATCTCCGGTCAATAACCAACAGCAGGACCTGGATGCCCATATTGGCTCCTACATATTCTACGAAGATCTTTATCGGTCAGACCGCATAACAACATACGTTGTTCCCTTTGTCATCGGTATGTTACTTGCCCGAGATTCGATCGTCGGTATCCAATACCTAGTTCAATCTCGTTACCGGCAAGTCTCTTTACTCGTTCCATAATACATCATCTCACAACTAACATATTAGTTGTAATGCTTGCAAGGCTTATGTGATGTGCATTACCGAGAGGGCCCAGAGATACCTCTCCGACAATCGGAGTGACAAATCCTAATCTCGAAATACGCCAACCCAACATCTACCTTTGGAGACACCTGTAGTACTCCTTTATAATCACCCAGTTACGTTGTGACGTTTGGTAGCACCCAAAGTGTTCCTCCGGCAAACGGGAGTTGCATAATCTCATAGTTATAGGAACATGTATAAGTCATGAAGAAAGCAATAGCAACATACTAAACGATCGGGTTCTAAGCTAATGGAATGGGTCATGTCAATCAGATCATTCAACTAATGATGTGATCCCATTAATCAAATAACAACTCTTTGTTCATGGTTAGGAAACATAACCATCTTTGATTAACGAGCTAGTCAAGTAGAGGCATACTAGTGACACTCTGTTTGTCTATGTACTCACACATGTATTATGTTTCCGGTTAATACAATTCTAGCATGAATAATAAACATTTATCATGAAATAAGGAAATAAATAATAACTTTATTATTGCCTCTAGGGCATATTTCCTTCAGTCTCCCACTTGCACTAGAGTCAATAATCTAGATTACACAGTAATGATTCTTACACCCATGGAGTCTTGGTGTTGATCATGTTTTGCTCGTGGAAGAGGCTTAGTCAACGGGTCTGCAACATTCAGATCCGTATGTATCTTGCAAATCTCTATGTCTCCCACCTGGACTAGATCCCGGATGGAATTGAAGCGTCTCTTGATGTGCTTGGTTCTCTTGTGAAATCTGGATTCCTTTGCCAAGGCAATTGCACCAATATTGTCACAAAAGATTTTCATTGGACCCGATGCACTAGGTATGACACCTAGATCGGTTATGAACTCCTTCATCCAGACTCCTTCATTTGCTGCTTCTGAAGGAGCTATGTACTCCGCTTCACATGTAGATCC
The DNA here is from genome assembly GCF_003073215.2 of Triticum urartu. NCBI lineage: Eukaryota > Viridiplantae > Streptophyta > Magnoliopsida > Poales > Poaceae > Triticum > Triticum urartu. Next base: position 152,865,882 of record NC_053025.1, read on the forward strand.
CGCTACGACGCTTTGTTTAGAACTGCAGCAACTGACAGCTCCACCGTTTAATGTAAACACGTATCCGGTTTGCGATTTAGAATCGTCCGGATCAGTGTCACAGCTTGCATCAACGTAAACGTTTACGATGAGCTCTTTGTCACCTCCATATACGAGAAACATATCCTTAGTCCTTTTCAGGTACTTTAGGATATTCTTGACCGCTGTCCAGTGATCCACTCATGGATTACTTTGGTACCTCCCTGCTAAACTTATAGCAAGGCACACATCAGGTCTGGTACACAGCATTGCATACATGATAGAGCCTATGGCTGAAGCATAGGGAACATCTTTCATTTTCTCTCTATCTTCTGCAGTGGTCGGGCATTGAGTCTTACTCAACTTCACACCTTGTAACACAGGCAAGAACCCTTTCTTTGCTTGATCCATTTGAACTTTTTCAAAATCTTGTCAAGGTATGTGCTTTGTGAAAGTCCAATTAAGCGTCTTGATCTATCTCTATAGATATTAATGCCTAATATGTAAGCAGCTTCACCGAGCTCTTTCATTGAAAAACTCTTGTTCAAGTATCCCTTTATGCTATCTAGAAATTCTATATCATTTCCAATTATTAATATGTCATCCACATATAATATCAGAAATGCTACAGAGCTCCCACTCACTTTCTTGTAAATACAGGCTTCTCCAAAAGTCTGTATAAAACCAAATGCTTTGATCACACTATCAAAGCGTTTATTCCAACTCCGAGAGGCTTGCACCAGTCCATAAATGGATCGCTGGAGCATGCACACTTTATTAGCTCCCTTTGGATCGACAAAACCTTCTGGTTGCATCATATACAACTCTTTTTCCAGAAATCCATTCAGGAATGCAGTTTTGACATCCATCTGCCAAATTTCATAATCATAAAATGCGGCAATTGCTAACATGATTCGGACAGACTTAAGCATCGCTACGGGTGAGAAGGTCTCATCGTAGTCAATCCCTTGAACTTGCCGAAAACCTTTTGCGACAAGTCGAGCTTTGTAGACAGTAATATTACCGTCAGCGTCAGTCTTCTTCTTGAAGATCCATTTATTCTCAATTGCTTGCCGATCAGCGGGCAAGTCAACCAAAGTCCATACTTTGTTCTCATACATGGATCCCATCTCAGATTTCATGGCTTCAAGCCATTTTGCGGAATCTGGGCTCACCATCGCTTCTTCATAATTCGTAGGTTCATCATGATCTAGTAGCATGACTTCCAGAACAGGATTACCGTACCACTCTGGTGCGGATCTCACTCTGGTTGATCTACAAGGTTCAGTAGTATCTTGATCTAAAGTTTCATGATCATCATCATTAGCTTCCTCACTAGTTGGTGTAGGTGTCACTGAAACAGCTTTCTGTGATGTACTACTTTCCAATAAGGGAGCAGGTACAGTTACCTCGTCAAGTTCTACTTTCCTCCCACTCACTTCTTTCGAGAGAAACTCCTTCTCCAGAAAGTTTCCGAATTTAGCAACAAAAGTCTTGCCTTCGGATCTGTGATAGAAGGTGTATCCAATAGTTTCCTTTGGATATCCTATGAAGACACATTTCTCCGATTTGGGTTCGAGCTTATCAGGTTGAAGCTTTTTCACATAAGCATCGCAGCCCCAAACTTTCAGAAACGACAGCTTTGGTTTCTTGCCAAACCACAGTTCATAAGGTGTCGTCTCAACGGATTTTGATGGTGCCCTATTTAACGTGAATGCGGCCGTCTCTAGAGCGTATCCCCAAAACGATAGCGATAAATCAGTAAGAGACATCATAGATCGCACCATATCCAGTAAAGTACGATTACGACATTCGGACACACCATTACCTGTGGTGTTCCGGGTGGCGTGAGTTGCGAAACTATTCCGCATTGTTTCAAATGTACACCAAACTCGTAACTCACATATTCTCCTCCACGATCAGATCGTAGAAACTTTATTTTCTTGTTACGATGATTTTCCACTTCACTCTGAAATTCTTTGAACTTTTCAAATGTTTCAGACTTATGTTTCATTAAGTAGATATACCCATATCTGCTTAAATCATCTGTGAAGGTGAGAAAATAACGATATCCGCCACGAGCCTCAATATTCATCGGACCACATACATTTGTATGTATGATTTCCAGCAAATCTGTTGCTCTCTCCATAGTACCGGGGAACGGTGTTTTAGTCATCTTGCCCATGAGGCACGGTTCGCAAGTACCAAGTGATTCATAATCAAGTGGTTCCAAAAGTCCATCAGTATGGAGTTTCTTCATGCGCTTTACACCGATATGACCTAAACGGCAGTGCCACAAATAAGTTGCACCATCATTATCAACTCTGCATCTTTTGGCTTCAACATTATGAATATGTGTATCACTACTCTCGAGATTCAATAAGAATAAACCACTCTTCAAGGGCGCATGACCATAAAAGATATTACTCATATAAATAGAACAACCATTATTCTCTGATTTAAATGAATAACCTTCTCGCATTAAACAAGATCCAGATATAATGTTCATGCTCAACGCTGGCACCAAATAACAATTATTTAGGTCTAATATTAATCCCGAAGGTAGATGTAGAGGTAGCGTGCCGACGCGATCACATCAACTTTGGAACCGTTTCCCACGCGCATCGTCACCTCGTCCTTAGCTAATCTTCGCTTAATCCGTAGTCCCTGTTTCGAGTTGCAAATATTAACAACAGAACCAGTATCAAATACCCAGGTGCTACTGCGAGCATTAGTAAGGTACACATCAATAACATGTATATCGCATATACCTTTGTTCACCTTGCCATCCTTATCCGCCAAATACTTGGGGCAGTTCCGCTTCCAGTGACCAGTCTGCTTGCAGTAGAAGCACTCAGTTTCAGGCTTAGGTCCAGACTTGGGTTTCTTCTCTTGAGCAGCAACTTTCTTGCCGTTCTTCTTGAAGTTCCCCTTCTTCTTCCTTTTGCCCTTTTTCTTGAAACTAGTGGTCTTGTTGACCATCAACACTTGATGCTCCTTTTTGATTTCTACCTCCGCAGCTTTCAGCATTGCGAAGAGCTCGGGAATAGTCTTATTCATCCCTTGCATATTATAGTTCATCATGAAGCTCTTGTAGCTTGGTGGCAGTGATTGGAGAACTCTGTCAATGACGCAATCATCTGGAAGATTAACTCCCAATTGAATCAAGTGATTATTATACCCAGACATTTTGAGTATATGCTCACTGACAGAACTGTTCTCCTCCATCTTGCAGCTATAGAACTTATTGGAGACTTCATATCTCTCAATCCGGGCATTTGCTTGAAATATTAACTTCAACTCCTGGAACATCTCATATGCTCCATGACGTTCAAAACGTCGTTGAAGTCCCGATTCTAAGCCGTAAAGCATGGCACACTGAACTATCGAGTAGTCATCAGCTTTGCTCTGCCAGACGTTCATAACATCTGGTGTTGCTCCAGCAGCAGGCCTGGCACCCGGCGGTGCTTCCAGGACGTAATTCTTCTGTGCAGCAATGAGGATAATCCTCAAGTTACGGACCCAGTCCGTGTAATTGCTACCATCATCTTTCAACTTTGCTTTCTCAAGGAACGCATTAAAATTCAACGAAACAATAGCACGAGCCATCTATCTACAATCAATATAAACAAGCAAGATACTATCAGGGACTAAGTTCATGATAAATTTAAGTTCAATTAATCATATTACTTAAGAACTCCCACTTAGATAGACATCCCTCTAATCTTCTAAGTGATCACGTGATCCAAATCAACTAAACCATGTACGATCATCATGTGAGATGGAGTAGTTTCATCGGTGAACATTACTATGTTGATCATATCTACTATATGATTCACGCTTGACCTTTCGGTCTCCGTGTTCCGAGGCCATATCTGTATATGCTTGGCTCGTCAAGTATAACCTGAGTATTCCGCGTGTGCAACTGTTTTACACCCGTTGTATTTGAACGTAGAGCCTATCACACCCGATCATCACGTGGTGTCTCAGCACGAAGAACTTTTGCAACGGTGCATACTCAGGGAGAACACTTCTTGATAATTTTAGTGAGAGATCATCTTATAATGCTACCGTCAATCAAAGCAAGATAAGATGCATAAAAGATAAACATCACATGCAATCAATATAAGTGATATGATATGGCCATCATCATCTTGTGCCTGTGATCTCCATCTCCGAAGCACCGTCATGATCACCATCGTCACCGGCGCGACACCTTGATCTCCATCGTAGCATCGTTGTCGTCTCGCCAATCTTATGCTTCCACGACTATCGCTACCGCTTAGTGATAAAGTAAAGCATTACATCGCGATTGCATTGCATACAATAAAGCGACAACCATATGGCTCCTGCCAGTTGCCGATAACTCGGTTACAAAACATGATCATCTCATACAATAAAATTTAGCATCATGTCTTGACCATATCACATCACAACATGCCATGCAAAAACAAGTTAGACGTCCTCTACTTTGTTGTTGCAAGTTTTACGTGGCTGCTACGGGCTTAAGCAAGAACCAATCTCACCTACGCATCAAAACCACAACGATAGTTTGTCAAGTTGATGCCGTTTTAACCTTCGCAAGGACCGGGCGTAGCCACACTCGGTTCAACTAAAGTTGGAGAGACTGTCGCCCGCAAGCCACCTATGTGCAAAGCACGTCGGGAGAATCGGTCTCGCGTAAGCGTACGCGTAATGTTGGTCCGGGTCGTCTCGTCCAACAATACCGCCGAACCGAAGTATGACATGCTGGTAGGCAGTATGACTTATATCGCCCACAACTCACTTGTGTTCTACTCGTGCAAATAACATCAAACCATAAAACCTAGGCTCTGATACCACTGTTGGGGAACGTAGTAATTTCAAAATTTTCCTACGCACACGCAAGATCATGGTGATGCATAGCAACGAGAGGGGAGAGTATGATCTACGTACCCTTGTAGATCGCAACGGAAGCGTTAACACAACGTAGAGGAAGTAGTCGTACGTCTTCCCGATCCGACCGATCCAAGCACCGTTACTCCGGCACCTCCGAGTTCTTAGCACACGTACAGCTCGATGACGCTCCCCGGGCTCCGATCCAGCAAAGCTTCGGGGATGAGTTCCATCAGCACGACGGCGTGGTGACGATGATGATGTTCTACCGACGCAGGGCTTCGCCTAAGCACTACAACGATATGATCGAGGTGCAATATTGTGGCAGGGGGCACCGCACACGGCTAAGGAAAGATCACGAGGATCAACTTGTGTGTCCTGGGGTGCCCCCCTGCCTCCGTATATAAAGAAGCCAAGGGGGAGGGGGCGGCCGGCCAAGGAGGGCGCGCCAGGGGAGTCCTACTCCCACCGGAAGTAGGATCCCCCCCCCCAATCCTAGTTAGAATAGGATTCGCTGAGGGGGAAAGGAGAGAGGGGGGCCGGCCACCTCTCCTTGTCCTAATAGGACTAGGGGAGGGGGGAGGCGCGCGGCCCATCTTGGGCTGCCCCTTCTCTTTTCCACTAAGGCCCATATAGCTCCCGGGGGGTTCCGGTAACCTCCCGGTACTCCGGTAAAATCCCGATTTCACCCGGAACACTTCTGATATCCAAACATAGGCTTCCAATATATCAATCTTTATCTCTCGACCATTTCGAGACTCCTCGTCATGTCCGTGATCACATCCGGGACTCCGAACTAACTTCGGTACATCAAAATGCATAAACTCATAATAACTGTCATCGTAACGTTAAGCGTGCGGACCCTACGGTTCGAGAACAATGTAGACATGACTGAGACAAATCTCCGGTCAATAACCAACAGCGGGGCCTGGATGCCCATATTGGCTCCTACATATTCTACGAAGATCTTTATCGGTCAGACCGCATAACAACATATGTTGTTCCCTTTGTCATCGGTATGTTACTTGCCCGAGATTCGATCGTCGGTATCCAATACCTAGTTCAATCTCGTTACCGGCAAGTCTCTTTACTCGTTCCGTAATACATCATCTCACAACTAACATATTAGTTGTAATGCTTGCAAGGCTTATGTGATGTGCATTACCGAGAGGGCCCAGAGATATCTCTCCGACAATCGGAGTGACAAATCCTAATCTTGAAATACGCCAACCCAACATCTACCTTTGGAGACACCTGTAGTACTCCTTTATAATCACTCAGTTACGTTATGACGTTTGGTAGCACCCAAAGTGTTCCTCCGGTAAACGGGAGTTGCATAATCTCATAGTTATAGGAACATGTATAAGTCATGAAGAAAGCTATAGCAACATACTAAACGATCGGGTGCTAAGCTAATGGAATGGGTCATGTCAATCAGATCATTCAACTAATGATGTGATCCCATTAATCAAATAACAACTCTTTGTTCGTGGTTAGGAAACATAACCATCTTTGATTAACGAGCTAGTCAAGTAGAGGCATACTAGTGACACTCTGTTTGTCTATGTACTCACACATGTATTATGTTTCCGGTTAATACAATTCTAGCATGAATAATAAACATTTATCATGAAATAAGGAAATAAATAATAACTTTATTATTGCCTCTAGGGCATATTTCCTTCACCAGGCACCTGCCCGAGCGCGAGAAACTCCCTGCCGCCACCTTCCTTGGCTGTGTTCAAGGCCTGCCCGGCGCCAGCCTCTTGCAGCGCCGAGGAATGGATAGGACGCGGGGAAGCCTAGCGGTGGCGGCGCGAGATCGCCCCCGTGTCGCCCTACCGGGGCGGCGTGGGGGACCTTCCGTCACATGGCCGTTTAGCTAGGCAATCGTTTAGGTGTTTTCCTTGATAAACTCCAGCAGCTCCTTTTTCATTTCTTCTTTTCTTGCACTCATCTTTTTATGTGATGCATTCCTCTTTGAGGGTGTTCTTATAAGGCTAGTCATAGCGGGAGTAACATAGGTAGTAACATACTCCCTTCTTTCCGGTTTATAAGGCTCAATTCAAAAATCTCACCAATCAAGGTAGATGATGAGTGGTGGAATATTTTGTAGTTTGCAAAAGCACCTAATTAATGCTCTTATTTTCCTTAAAAAATTATGTTTACGAATGCATTAATTGCAATGCATGCATGCATAAAGTGCATGCATTGGTCAGTTTTCTCTTAATACTTGCATGCAATGATTTAATGCATTTTGAAGTCCGAACATGTGATAGGGAACAACCAAATTGAGCCTTATAAATGAAAAAACTAAAATTTTGAGATAAGCCTTATAAACCGGAAAGGAGGGAGTAGATGTCACGTAAGCAAAAACGGTGATATGGCAAGTAGTTAACGAGGAGAGTGGCAAATAAAGTAACATAATATGTTACCATCACATAGCGTTTTTCAATGCATAATGAGTCTACAAAATAATATGTATGTTGCTAGTCTAAGTTACACTCCACTATGACTAGCCTATGCCCTTTCTAATCAAATTCATTGATTTGGTAGCTCCCCTACCAACATTGATTTTTTTTTTTTTTTGCTCTCCTCCGATGGCAAGGCACCACGCCGCGCCATGTGTTCAACCCAGAGCCTCCCATATTCGGCCAGTGACACCCGGTGTCTGCTCTTAACCCCGGTTCGTCCTTTTCACCAAAGCAGTGGAACCCGTCGCACTTCCCAAAGAAAATGTGATGTGAGCTATACTATAGTAGTAGTGCTCCACTACCACTTGTGTGTAAGCGTGCTCGGCGTCTGTTTCGCTTCCCACTAGCAGTAACCTTCCTCGAGGCGCAAGGTGGAGCAGTACGACGGAGGAGCGATCAAAATCAAAAGCAAACATGACGAACAAGAAGCCTACTTGGTCCTCCTCGGCGTCCGCCTGCTCCGGGGGCTCCCGCATTGGGCTACCCTGCGCGGTGGCGAACCAGAAGAAGAAGAAGAGGGCCAGGAGCGACGCCGTCGTTGTCCCGGCGAGGGGGTCATCCGTGTACAGAGGCGTGAGCAGGTGAGCATGCACTTCTTTCTCCCCTTCTTGGTTTCATCCGGGTGGCGATCTTTGTGTTTGATTTCTGATCGAGATGTGCGCCATTGGTGGTGGTGTAGGCACTGCGCCTCGGGAAAGTACGAGGTGCACCTGTGGGACAGGCATTACCGGAGCACGGCTGAGAACAGGAGAGGCAGGCAAGGTGAGAGACACCCAGCCTTGGCTGGATCAAATCCCTTTCTTTCAGACCAGCTAGCTACCTCATTTTGCTCTATTTTGATCGTCACTTTAATTTATTCTTGCCACTTCGATGTTCTTTGATGTGCTAGCTAGCTGACGTTCTTGGTCTTTGACTAATTTGTGTTGCAATCTTGTGTTCGTCTGCCTCGGGACACGTGTGGTGAACTGGTGGTGATACGCATCCATGTCTCACCGCTTCTACTATTAGTTTATTTGGGTGAGTCAAGAAAGATCCTTTCGCTTCTTGAAAAGAAACGCTCACATACTTCTCAATGCCATGATTGACACCAACATCTAGATTGCATTGTCCCTCGCCGCTTAAGGCGCATGGTTTCGTTAAGATCACTGCTTACTCTTGTTTCTTGGCAGGAGCTTATGACACCGAAGAGGCTGCAGCTCGCACCTATGATCTCGCGGCGCTCAAGTACTGGGGTGCACAGTGCGGCGGCCTCCTCCTTAACTTCCCGGTAAGTTGTGTCTTGTCATATCATATGTCAGTACTAGTCAATACGAATACCTGTACTACTCAGCTGGCCGCTATAATTCTGTTCGACATGAGAGGACTGCCCTGCGATCGTTGCTGCAGGTGGACACGTACAAGGACGAGCTGGAGAGGATGCAACGCGTGACCAGAGAGGAGTACGTGGCCATACTCAGGCGCGACAGCAGTGGCTTCACCAGAGGCGCCTCCAAGTACAGGGGAGTAGCAAAGTATGTATGCACTCACGCCTTCCTCGAGGAGAGATTATCCTCGATCAGATCAACCACATTGACACTGCAATGACATGCCATGAGTGATCTTGCTGACATGAAGTAACTTATTGGCACTGCAGGCATCACAAGAAGGGCCGGTGGGAGGCGAGGATAGGCTGCGGTAGCGGCAGCGGCAGCGGCGGCGGCAAGAGATACCTCTACTTGGGGATATTCAGTGTGTTCTCTATCGTTCTGTCCTTGCAAGTTCGCTCTACTAGTAGTACGTTTCTGTGGCTCATCTCAAGAAACGGCACTCTGAATCTGCATGCAGTTACCCAGGAAGAGGCGGCCCGGGCCTACGACCTCGCGGCGATACAACTCCGGGGCCTCGCCGCGGTCACCAACTTCGACGTCGATTCCTACTACGTGGACCAGCAGCTGCAGCCGCCCCTCTGCAAGGTCGACCCAGACCCTGAACCGGCAGGGCAACTGCTGCTGCCCAAGGTCGAGCCCAAGGAGGAAGAGCCCGAGCCCGGGCCAGTGCTCCGGGACGACGTGGACGACGTCGACTGCGCCATCGCCGAGGTACTGCAGGCGCTCTGCATGGACCGCGCCGACTTCGAGGCCAGGTACCCGCCCCGCGGCGCGCCCGGATGGTGGCCGTCTGACGACGACTTGCGCGAGCTGCCGGCTGACGTGGGCTTCGAGGACGACATCGAGAGCGTGCTCTTCGACGCGCCGCCCGCCGCCTGAGTTTTGGTCTCCTGTCCTGCGCAGCCGCCAGCCCGCCATGCCCAGCTCGCAGGATGGTGATGGACGTGAGCTGTTTGTGCCGGTGCATTGCATGCGTGTCCGTGTCTCAGCCTCTCAGGCATGTAGGTAGGTAGTACACGCGGTAAATAGCTGTGGGCAATGGCGAAGTGTGGTTAATTTTGGGGTGGCAGCGGCGTCATGGCCGGCCGGTAACCGCCTTGTAGCATGTGAAAGTGGGACAACTGGTGAAGGCTCCAGCATTTGGCAGTGAAACTTTGGGAATGGCTAGGGGACAGTAGACTGAACTTAAATTTAGAATCCGAGTCACTCGAGTTGTTCCTAGCCGTTGGATGAAAAAGCAACCGTCAGATCTTCGTCTCTCTGAAAATATTGTTCATGGTCGTCCTCCTCGCGACCTTTATCTGAACCGCCCTCAACCGCCAGCCTAACCGCCTGTTTCCACTATTTGTGGCCGGCTGCACTTCCGTGACCGCCTTGTCTACCCGCCCTCCCCTCAAGTGTCGTGTTGCCGCCATTCATGGCCAGCGCTCTAACCCCGGCGATGAATCGTTTTTTTTTTCTTTTGACGAACTAGCACTGCCCTCTAACCCCGGCGATGAAGCTTTCTTTTTACGAACTAGCACCGCTCTCTAACCCTGGCGATGATCCTTTTGCACGTCAAGCATTATCGTTCAAATCCACATGGTATGTGCGTCCCCGTCCAAAGGAGAAATGAGAACAGGACAATTTCTTTTGAAATGCGGTCTGTCAGAGCCTGATTCATTAAAAAGATAGAATAAAGTTGCCCGGTTAATTAACAAAAATCCAAGCAAAAACCGTTACGACAAGCCCACACAGAAGGGCAAGCGGCCACCCTGGCACCAACAAGACCGCAAACACCGCTGAAAAGAGGACACCATCGAGGTAGCCTACAATGTCATTGTCATCACCTCTCCTCGAGCAGGTGACTCCGACTTCGCCGTTAACGACCCATCAAGACCCCTCTGAACGAACAACACACGAGGACCTCATCAGCCATAGCCAAACAATCGACTGTAGACGTCGAGGACAAGCAGCTTCGATTTTGCTGATGCGCTTCACTGGAGAAAGTTGCAAGCCTTGCACCGACTTGGTCCAGTTCAACCTCCGAAGAGCGCCGTCCAATGAAACCACCCTCATGGAGTCACTGTTAACGCATAGGCCCGCCACACGCAGGTCCAACTTCTCTGTCACATGGAGAAACAAACATATGCACACCCATTGGCAAACGAAACCGTCGACATTAGAAGGTCAAGCCGCGACCCAGCTCCACACACCATCATCGTCGTCGCCGCACAGTCGCAACGCCAACCACTCACATCACCTGTTGGGAACCTACCAACCATGATGTTGAGCGCGTCCAGCCCAAGAAAAGCGCGGAGAAGAATCACCGGTCTCCAAAGCAACGTCCCAAAGGGGGAAACGCTGCGGGGACGAGGTCGTTTCCCGACCCAGATGGGTCTAGACTTTCGTCCGAAGAACCAGATTCAGGAATGAAGCGTGTCCAAGAAGCTCCACGGCAACGCCTTCAATAAGGAAACGACGTCCGTAGACGCCGCCACCGCCGGCCGGCGAGAGCCGGGCAAACTTTCGCTCGAAGCAGACTTGACAAGCACATCCCCACGCCACCGATGAATAAGCACTGACGGCCCGCAAGCCCACTGGCCCACACACCTCCTGTCGATGACGGCGTCACCACCACGCAGGACAAATGCCGCATATGTAAGTTGGTATATGTATATATCCATGTGTGATCGGTGATATGAGAATCGAAAATGCTAAACCTACGTAAACTCCTATGGAGGGTTGCGTAACTTGCCAAATCCTAATTCTAATCGCCCCCCTGATTTTCAGTGGGGCGGGGCCCTTCACCCCCTCTTCCAATCCTAATCTTACAAGTCAGCCTGTATGTGAAACAATTACGTAACCCTTCGTGGCTCTAGCATTACTGTATGAGAATCCCACATTCTCACATAAGACGTGGACACAGAAATCTAATACTGGTAAGTTTCTTTCGTAACCAGAAAGGACACGGAAATAACACCAAGAAAGAAGAGAAGACTAGTTAGGCTGGTCATAGTGGGGAGTAACTTATACTAGTGTCATGCATATGATACTAGTCTAAATTACTACCTTCATAGTGCAAAGTAACATATTAGTAGTGTCATATGTGACTTTATTTAATGGCTTGTAGACTCATCTTGTCTTGGAAAGCGCTATGTTACAGTAACATATTATGTTACCACTTCTCATTAACTACATGTCACATAAGTAAAAATTTCTCGAAGTGCGCTATGTTACTAGTACCTAAGTTACTCCCACTATGACTAGCCTTAGTGCTTCTGTCACGTCATTTGACCTTGACCTTGTCTTTTCATAACATAGAGACGAGGAAACAAAGGGGATTTGAACAGCAGATTCCTCCATCGAATTCTATGGACTGACGAACGATATTGATTAATTTTGTAAATGCTACTCGTAACTGATTAGTGTTCAGTAGTTTTCTTGCGAGGCAGTTGAGAACCTGATTTTTCTCTCCCTTAATTAAGCTCTAGATAGCTACTACCATGTGGCTATGCCATGCCGTGCACACCACACCCAGCGCGTCGGCGCCGTCGATTGCTGTTTCACATCGCGGCGGTGCTGGCCGGCCGTTGACGTCCGCGTTGCCGAGCTTCATTATTCGCCATCTCATATCCATTCATCCACGTGCTGTCATTAATGTTGGGTTGTTTCGTGTTGCATGGGAGCATTTGACCCTTGGACATGATATCGTGGTGCTTAATTAATTGACTCAAGGAATTGAGGTCGACGCATGCACCATACTAGCACCTCCATGATCGATGATAAACTTCTGCAAGGGACCTGCACGCGTACAAAACACGGAGGATCCAAATGTGTGTGCTGCACAAAAATGACGCGGAAACTAAGGCGTCGTTGCTGACACACTTCTCCATCGCTGCCAACCTGTTGTCTTGTGTTCGCTCGCCGCGTATATATATATACACCCACCATATTATCCATCAACGGCATCAGGGCACACAAATCAAGCTCCCAGCTCCCAGCTCAGCTAGTTGACTACCTGCAAATTTGGTGACAAGGTTGCTAGGTGGATGAACAGTCACTCGATCATGGTGGTACCGTCGGTGTTCGCCGCCTTCGACAAGGACGGCGACCGCAAGGTGTCCGTGTCCGAGCTGCGCTGCTGCATGGCGGCGTCCTTGGGCGAGGACATATCCGAGGAGGAGGCGGCCGTGGTCCTCGCGGCGGCGGATGCCGACGGTGACGGGCTGCTAAACCAAGAAGAGTTCTCGAGGCTAGCCACCGGTGCCGATGAAGAGGACGACGTGAGGCGAAGATGCCTGAGGGAGGCGTTCGGGATGTACGCGTCGTCCTCCACGGAAGACACGACAACGACGATGATTACGCCAGCGAGCCTGAGGCGGACCCTGAGCAGACTGGGGTCGCACGAGCTGGGCGTGGAGGAGTGCAGGGCAATGATCTGCAGGTTCGACCTCGATGGCGACGGCAAACTCTCGTTCGACGAGTTCCGGGTCATGATGATGGCCTGATCATCGACTCTCTTCTTGGCATTTTTCTAGACAGATATAATGTTCAATTAATTCATCGATCACATATGTATGTACAATCATGTGTTCATTCATTCATTGTTTTGCCCGCAGATCGCTAGTAGGAGTATGTTATAGTAGTAGCTGTCCACATGAAAAGATAATATATATGCAATCTCCTTGAAATAGGCTTTTGCCCCGCTTTATAAATAAAGCAACTGTTCATACAACCAGCATTCGAATCTCTGATCAAGAACGACGGCTGGGGCAACAACATAATCATACCCAAAAAACATAAGAAAAATAATAAGAAAAAAAACACATAGTGGCTGCCGCCAAGCGGCCCTACGAAGACGACAGTCGACGCGTTGTAGTCAGAAGCGCATCCATCATGAGGCCGAAACGATCACGGTTACGCTACCTCAAGAGTGGGTGCCGATGTTGTAGAAAAGTCCATAACATCGCCGTAAAGATAAGACAGAATTAGTGAGAATATCTCATATAGTTTGTGGCCTTGATCTGGAGGAACTCCACGAGGTCCAGAGCCTCACAATCGGCCCCAGTGCCTCGCGAACAAACGTCCAGAGGACCTGCGTCGCTGTACAGGAGAATAGGATATGTGTCCCATTCTCCGGTATCACGCATAAGGGGCACAAGCCATCACCTGGGCCATGTCACTTAAGTACCACAGTCTCCGAAAGGATGCGGTCGCGTAATAGCTGCTACACAAAGATCTTAATCTTCAAGAGCAAAGGGCCTTTCCACAGGGGAGAAAGCCATGGGGTGGCAGCTGACTGGCATAAAGCATGGTATGTCATTCTCATCGAAAACTCCGCCGCGGAGATAGCCGCCAAGACACGGTGTCCGATAGCCTGGTAACACCAGTGGTAGGGCCGCTCGGAATCTAGTCCAATTGTCACTCTCTGCCTGCCCAAAAGTACGACGGAACCGAATATTGCATTGTCTAGAATGGAAGGCCCTGGACATAATTAATAGCGGGTCCGCACAGATCGAGAACAAGTCAGCGAAACTCACTTTGAGTGGCTCGTTATCCAACCAGGGGTCCGGCAAAAATTGGGTTCCATCCCCATTTCTTGTGGAGATGGAATCCCTAGATGGATGTCCTCCTTGATCCTTTGGATGGATCTCCAGAACTGTGACCCTCCCAAGCGGGAGCACACCTTGAGAGGCTCACCCCTAAAGTATTTTTCCTGAATGAGCTGTAACCATAGGCCGCCCTCACCATGTAGTATCCGCCAAACCCAGCGCAGCATTAGCATGACGTTCATGCGGCGGGAAGCCATAATGCCGAGGCCACCACGGTGCTTGGGCATACATATGTCCGCCCACTTGACCATGTGATACTTTTGGCGTCCATTAGCTGCCTGCCAGAAGAACCTAGCGAGCTCCTTATCGAAAGAGCTATGAATGCCCTCTGGCAATATATACAACCCCATGTACATGAGGAGGCTCGCTAGGTTAGCACTGATAAGGACCGATTTTCTCCCTGTGGAGGCAAACCGCCTACGCCAGGGCTCGGCCCAGGATGCTACTCGTCCCACCAAAGGGTCAAAGGCACTCATCAATATCTTCGAGTCAACCATCGGCATTCCTGTTGGGCAACGTAGCAGAAATTCAAAATTTTCCTACGTGTCACCAAGATCTATCCATGGAGAGACCAGCAACGAGGGGAAGGAGAGTGCATCTACATACCCTTGTAGATCGCTAAGCGGAAGCGTTCAAGAGAACGGGGTTGATGGAGTCGTACTCGTCGTGATCCAAATCACCGATGATCCTAGTGCCGAACGGACGGCACCTCCATGTTCAACACACGTACAGCCCGGTGACGTCTCCCATGCCTTGATCCAGCAAGGAGAGAGGGAGAGGTTGAGGAAGACTCCATCCAGCAGCAGCACAACGGCATGGTGGTGGTGGAGGAGCGTGGTGATCCAGCAGAGCTTCGCCAAGCACCGCGAGATATGAGGAGGGAAGAGGTAGGGCTGCGCCAGGGAGAGATCAAATCGTCTTCTATTGGGCAGCCCCAAAACTCAACTATTTATAGGAGGAGGGGAGGAGGGTGCGCCCCCTCTAGGGTTCCCACCCCTAGAGGGGCGGCAGCCCTAGATGGAGGGGGCGGCCAAGAGGGGGAGAGGGGGGCGCGCCCTAGGGTGGGCCTTAGGCCCATCTGCGCCTAGGGTTTCCCCCTTCTCCTCCTAGCTGCGCCCTGGGCTTTGTGGGAGGCGCACCAGCCCATTCAGGGGCTGGTCCCTTCCCACTCTTGGCCCATGCAAGCCTCCGGGGCTGGTGGCCCCACTTGGTGGACCCCCGGGACCCTCCCGGTGGTCCCGGTACGTTACCGATAAAACCCGAAACTTTTCCGGTGACCAAAACAGGACTTCTCATATATAAATCTTTACCTCCGGACCATTTCGGAACTCCTCGTGACATCCGGGATCTCATCCGGGACTCCGAACAACATTCGGTAACCACATACAAACTTCCTTTATAACCCTAGCGTCATCGAACCTTAAGTGTGTAGACCCTACGGGTTCGGGAACCATGCAGACATGACCGAGACGTTCTCCGGTCAATAACCAACAGCGGGATCTGGATACCCATGTTGGCTCCCACATGTTCCACGATGATCTCATCGGATGAACCACGATGTCAAGGACTTAAACAGTCCCGTATGCAATTCCCTTTGTCTATCGGTACGATACTTGCCCGAGATTCGATCGTCGGTATCCCGATACCTTGTTCAATCTCGTTACCGGCAAGTCTCTTTACTCGTTCCGTAACACATCATCCCGTGATCAACTCCTTGATCACATTGTGCACATTATGATGATGTCCTACCGAGTGGGCCCAGAGATACCTCTCCGTTTACACGGAGTGACAAATCCCAGTCTCGATTCGTGCCAACCCAACAGACACTTTCGGAGATACCTGTAGTGTACCTTTATAGCCACCCAGTTACATTGTGACGTTTGGCACACCCAAAGCACTCCTACGGTATCCGGGAGTTGCACAATCTCATGGTCTAAGGAAATGATACTTGACATTAGAAAAGCTTTAGCATACGAACTACATGATCTTGTGCTAGGCTTAGGATTGGGTCTTGTCCATCACATCATTCTCCTAATGATGTGATCCCGTTATCAACGACATCCAATGTCCATGGTCAGGAAACCGTAACCATCTATTGATCAATGAGCTAGTCAACTAGAGGCTTACTAGAGACATGGTGTTGTCTATGTATCCACACATGTATCTGAGTTTCCTATCAATACAATTCTAGCATGGATAATAAACGATTATCATGAACAAGGAAATATAATAATAACCAATTTATTATTGCCTCTAGGGCATATTTCCAACAGTTCCCAAATATGTTATAGGGAATGAGGTCAATCTGCAGTTTAGGTTCTCTGTAATCCGTTGTTGTTCCTCCGCTAGAAATCCCAAGACATTGACCTCACTCGATCTTATCAAAATTAATCTTTAGTCCTAACATAGCCTCAAAACAGAAGCGTGGGAATTTAACATTCACGATATCGAGGTCTGACTTCTCCACCATAATCATGCTGTTGTCAGCATATTGTAAGTGGGTGACCCCTCCACCAAGGATCAAGTGACCAACTACCCCGGAGAGGTGACCTGCCATCCTAACTTTATCCATGGTGCTTGCTAACACATCAACGACGAGGTTGAAGAGAAGCGAGGAAATCGGATCCCCTTGCTTCACTCTTGCAGAGGACATAAAGAATGATCCCACCTCGTCATTAATATTAATATTATTTTTGCTACATATAATTTATATTTTAATAGTGAAAAATATGATTAGAATATAACCTAAAATACAAGGGAACTAGTAAACCAGGACGTAGATAAGACTCGGCAGAGATGAACATGAAGGTGACCAATGTGTGATGCATTAATATCATCCGTATCGTAGCACATGTAAAATGCTCATCAAATTAAGTGGGAACTAGTTACTCCAAACACGTGTCAAATGGAATCTCGGTCCACCTTCTGAAACATATCTCACGCATACTTGAAAGACCCAGACGAAGACCGAAAAAATAATTACATTGGAGTAAAAAAATAATTTCATGAAAGCACCTCACGAAATTTATTTAACCATATGTATAGAGGTAGAAATATTTTTTTTAGTTTTCACTCGTTTGTCACTCACAGATAGATCAAACAATAGGATTATTTGACTTAACCACCTACCTACCATGTCAAGTAGGCTATGAAATAATGATGATCAATCGACATGAGGTGTACGTTCCGTCGGGAATAGAAATGAGAAGATAGCACAATGCCGCGTCATATCCATGTGAGATTACGAGAATCCCGCATGAGAGCAATCATCTTAGTTGACAGAAATGACATGAAAATAATATACTCCCTTCGTTCCTAAATACAAGTTTTGTTAGATATTTTAAATGGACTACAATATACAAATGTATGTGGATATATTTTAGAGTATAGATTCACTCATTTTGTTTCATATGTAGCCATTTGTTGGAATCTCTAAAAAGAATTATACTTAAGAACGGAGGGAGTATTATCCTTGCTGGAAAGAACATGGAAATAAGCCATCGATGAGGAAGGGGGAGTAACCGGACCTGCCTACAGGCCAGCATTTACTACTCCCTTTGTTCAGAAATATAGTATGTTCTATTTTTTTTTTGTAATTACTCCCTTTGTTCAGAAATATAATATGTTCTAATTTTTTGTAATCAGATGTATATGGACATGTTTTAGTGTGTTTATTCACTTATTTCATTCTCCATGTAATTTATATTGAAATATTCGAAACATATTATATTTGTGAACGTGGGGAGTATAGGTTTAGGATCTAGTATCCAGGATTTCACCATCTAGCATCGTTGCCTATGTCATAGTGAATAAGTCTGCTTCGAATTTGTCCCCAACACAGCGATCTCCTTCAAGGTTAGTGATGGATTTGAGGTTTAGGGTTTCAACAAATAAATTTGCTCTGGATCTTGCCCCGGCGCGACAGACTCCTCCTAGGTTGGTAGTGGATTTGGGAGTTAAGGGTTTTGACTAAAGGTGGTGCGGCGCCGGTGGTGCTCTCAGTGCGGATTTTTATTCACCATCTTCGCTATCGGGGTGGTGCGCTTTGGCGCCGCTACGGAATCTAGGAGATTGAAAGAGAGTGGTTGCTCGCAGGTAGCACCGGCGGTGAGCTGGAAGGCAAAGGGACAAGAGCTGGGAGCATGCAAATCTGGATCCTTCTGATTCGATGGTGCGGATGCAGCCTAGTAAAGATCGGTGACTTCCGGTTGCATGTGTGCATCTACTTTGTTGTTTCAGGAGTGGCGTGCAAATCTAGCGAGTGAAATACGACGCATCATCGTCATATGGGGGATGAAGATATAGGAATCCCAAGGGCGGGTATGTGATTTTCATTTACCCGAACAGTCTTTTTTCTAATATTGGTATTCATGGATGAGGATTTGAAGCTCTCGGGTGCTCCAACCCCCTATATGAATATAGGATTCAAAAAAATACCTGATTTTTTTTAAAAAAAATCTAGAATTTTTTCATATCAAACCTGGGTGCCCGATCTACTTCCATGTGAAGTTTCGTGAAGAAATGGCATATGTAGTATTCTCAGTAAATGAATCAAATAATTTCTATGTGTAGAAAAACTATTTGGATGGATCGTAGATCGGACTGTATTTTCTTCGCCACGGATATCATGCATGCCATTCTTAACGAAACTAAACATGGGAGTAGAATGGGCACCCAGGTTTTATGTCCCAAAAATCCAATGTTTTTTAAGTTTCCTGGTATTTTTTGAATTTAATATTGACATAGGGGGTGCGTGTAGCACCAGAAGCTCCTGTGTATTTTTCCTAGTATTCATCTATTAATATATAGTTGTTGCCTTGTCACACACCATTCTGGCCTTGACCTTGCCTTTACTTTCATCACGTAAGAAACACGATATTGATCGATTCATAAGTCTAATGGGCTGACGCGCAATGCATGACATCCCTTGCGGCGTCATTAGTAAACTGTCTAGAAGCGGTAATCACCAAATTCCTTGTGTACACAAAAGCGAGCTAAGCCTAGGTTCTTTGTAGCAGAACCAGCCCATTGAAAATCAAGTCGTAGATCTGACACTAATGCTTGCATATTTTCTGAATTTATTTTAGACTTTTCAGTACTATTTTTCAATGGTATGACATGCTTATCGACTATGAGGTACATGTGACGACTTTATCAATCTCAAGATCTGCTGAATCGGTGGCTCCAAGGTACTAATAAAGGTAGAGTTTGCGTGCTTTTATTCATAAGAGTGAGAGTGTGGTGCATGTTGTGAGCATATATGTATATGTTGTGTTCCTTAAAACGAAGTAAATTTCTTGTAAGGTAGTTGACACGCAAAAAGAATTTTCGGTGTCACGCCTTTTAAAATTTGATTCATTTTATTAAAATGAAGAATATAATTGTTTGATAAATTAGCAGAAAACCAGAGAAATTTGTTACAACACGTCCGTAAGACAGGAATTCGACCGACCTGACCACCCACAAGATCCACACACATTGTCATAGAGAACTAGTGGATGGGGCGCGCCCTGGGCGCGCCTCCTGAGGTGTGACTCTGCGCACTTTTCTTGCCATTGGACTTCTTAACGTGTTTGTACAGTGCAAACGTGATTTCTTTCTTGCAGGGACAGCGCACTTCTGTCAGTGGCTAAGAATGTATAGCAAATTAACAGTGATTCTGGAGTGATGCACATGTGCGCACATTTACAAATGGAGTATCTGTTCAACTACAATTTACATAGTAGTGACTAAGTATCCCTTGAACTACAATTTACATGGTAGGGACCGCTCTAATTAGTCCTGGCTATTTGATTAAGATTAGCATAGAATCCACTCAGCACTCGACTTGAATAACCATGAAAAGCAGGTACTAATCATCTTTGAATCCTGCAAAAAATGTTATCTTGTAAAATGGAAATCAATTAAGTCATAATGCTTTTGTATTACAATTAGAAAAGCCAAAGTAACACACTCTAAATTACATATTACAGAGAAAGAGTGAATGTGTATCTTACTGATCCAAATGAACATGCTACAATATCAGACGTGCACAAAAAATGGTAAGCAGCAGAATAGGTCAGTGCATTCTAACTGTATGTATAGGTTGTGTGACAGACGACACCATCTATCAGAATATCAAGTCATGTTACCAGGCAAGTGTATCAGTAATTTGTGTTATTGCTTCTAATCAACCAGACATTATGATCAGCAGCTTTGAGGTTGTAAAAAGGGAAAGTAATATACATTAGGTAGCTATACATCTTGCCAAATCATCAAGACGCTAGTGAGGGCAAGTGATTCCTAAATTCAGAGCTACATTTTTTTTACTGCCAAACAATTTTTTGCTTAAAGAGGGATGTTCTAAATTGCATCAGAACTTGAAAGCACATCAGATACTAATTAGTACAACAACAATATCAACCAGTATAGATGGCATATTAGATATACTCGCCCCGTTCAGAATTACTTGTCACCAAAATGGATGTATCTAGAACTAAAATACATCTAGATACATCCATTTCAATGACGAGTATTTCCGAACGGAGGGAGTAGGAATTTATCTATTTATCAACTAATTAGCAATTGGCGTGATATAGGAATTTACGTATTCATCAAAGACTAATTAGTAAGGCAAGAACATCAAGCAGCAGATGACGTGTTTGATATAGAAATTTATCTATTCATCAACAAATTAGCGTGATCCTGGAGAGACAGAGTAGCATTATTGTATGGTAGGGCGTGTTATATTTAAACCTGGATCTGCAAAATGCAATGAAATAATCGATCAAATAAATCGGGGGGGGGGGGGGGGGGGGGGGGGGGGGGGGAGCACAACAACATAGCCAATCGCACCTTCCTGTAGCTGTAAATATCTTCATTGTGTGTGATGATCATATTGGGAAAATCTAGCGAAAGAGGAGAGGAGGAGCAAACCTGAAGCAACAACCACAACAAACAGGATCACCAGGGGCACCAAACAAAAAAATTTGATTTATATAATGTTGTGGCATGGTGATTCAGAACTGATAACTAAGATAATGCCATGGTCCCTTGACATGGTTCAATCTTCAACTCCTAAGTCAATTCGACTAAGAAAATAATAATAAATTTTAGCTTTGTAATATGACTAAACTTTCTAAACAAAGGCCAGACTTCTCGATGTCTGTAAGAATATAAACACTCGTCCAACATTTATCCATGATCTAAATAATTTACTCTAGCATGTTTTCTCACGCCTTAATAAAGAAAGCTTTCCTGTAGTCCTATTCTTAGGTCTCACTTTAACATCCTCTACTATGATAGATTGATAGAACAAACCACTTCCATTTTGAAGCACATACCTTTTGTATACCTCTTCCATTTCTTCTTCTTGAAGACCTTCCCTGATGATCCAAGTGTAAGGTATGACATGATGTTGGCAATCGTGTCAAGTACAGACAGAGCCATCCACGCTGACAATGATCATTGCCTGTAGAAACAATATGACCGCTTGAGCAGAAAAACACATTTACAAAAACAGCGACATGGTCACTATTCCCGTACCTCTGGGACAGGGCAAACAACTTTGCTCCTGTGAAGAGAAATGTTGGAATATCACTGTTAACTCTATTCTCCTGGTTGGAACAAGAAAAATGATTAACAGCACATTGCGTATAGTGAACTGTATTAAAGTACTGAACACTTCGATAAACAAGAAATTCTCATTAAGCCTACTATAGGAAGTCTGATCATTCCTATAAAGGAAAACAGGAAAGAGATTACAGTGTACACATCATGGTCACTATTCCTATAAATGACATGTATATAATCATCACCATCACATAATTAAGTACACAAAGACACCAACACGAGAAATTTTAAAGAGGATACCATATTGTAAAATAAATGCCATCTGGCCAGGAAGAAACATATCATTTGCCTTTATCATGCTTTGTTGTTGATTTACTGTCCACTCGTAGACAGACTGCAATCAATGAGAATGTCAATCAGTATTCATTTTATGTTGCATAGGGTCTGTGCAAGTTACACTGATAAACATAAATGAATTATACATTTGCAATTGCAGTGCAGCCACAACCAGTACCACCACTGTTAGTGAGGATGGATGTTGTTGTATGTACATCATATCCTATTATCTTTATTTCCGGGCACCAAAATCTCCAACAGCAATGGTACAATTAAAAAAAGTTCAGGGTGAAGAGTTGTTTTTGTCTTCCAATTTCCAAAATCAGAGAACTACAACAACACAATCAGTCTAATTGAGAAATACTCAAACAGTTAGTAGCACCGATCTAGTAGAATATGAAGAAGAAAGGCAAAGATACAACAATTCCTGCAGCTAAATTCAGATGACACAGAAAATTGCAGTGATACATTGATGCTAAGATTTTGGTATCATATAGACCACTCGTATACGTAGATAGTGGCTGGTGACAAGAGTTTTTGGGAACCAGACATACTCTGCATGCATGGACTCATCTCCTGGTAAGGAACTAATTAGGGTGAGGAAAGATGCACGCAGCGATATAATTACTAACCCTTCTTGGACCTTGCAAGTGCTTCAGCCACAGTATTCGTATCAGTTGATTCAATATCTGCAAAAGGAAGCATAACAAATACAATGACCTTACGAACTGAAACCATATGGTGCATTAATACTATGTTATTAATAGCCAATAGGCAAATGCAAAGTAGAAGCGTTTGGCTTTCCTCTGATGTGAATGGGAAAGTACACCAACACAGAGCAAGTACTACACTGTAGCATTACAGTGTGCAACCAACTAACAGTATACGACGGTTGATTTGTGCAACTGTGGGTCTTCTTACCTGGAAACGTTTCACAAGCTTTCCCTATTCTTCTCCAGTACTACACTAATAATAAGAAAAGGTCTTCTTACCAGGAAACGTTTCACAAGCTTTTTTTTTTTGAAACAAAGAAGGTGGCGTTTCACAAGCTTTTCAAGGCACGCTACTAAATATGATGTGATTTTTAGTTGGTTTTAGTTGGTACATATGATCTCTTCTGTGGATTCGTTTGCATACTGAGAATGACAAACTCAGAATAGGGCGCAGCAATTCATACAATGGTTACAACAAACTATTGGGTTTTCTCTGAGAGGTTAATTGAGCTCATCGAATGGTACTCCCTCCGTATCAAAATATAAGATATTTTTGGACAAAGGAGAAGCTATATTTAGGCCGAACCTGCATGGTGCAAAGAAAGGCACGACTCAAATGAAGCCCTATAAATTTTGGACAAAGGACAGCCTTGGACACACTCAATCTCACCCAGCATTCAGAACATGTCATCAACCAAATTTGCAGTACTGAATAATTATTTACTTCTCACTACTGAACTATCATTAGGTGAAAAGTTAAAAAAAATGTGCGTGAACTGAAAAGGCATATACCATATTGGAGAGCCTCTTCCTATGTTGGTGTTATTCCAGCGGAGTAGATGTTCCTTCCGATAGCAGCGCCACATGAGCTTCCTCATCTCGTCACTCTGAACCGCATTTCCAACACCTTCACACCCAGAACAGACGAGGAATCAAAAAATGCAAGGCAACAAATGGATATCAAAGAGAAAACCCAGAAGAAGCCTGCAACCGCTGCCATCTCGTACGTCACCGCCGCCACCGAATATGCCGTGCCACATACCTCATATCCACGGATCCGCCACCTGCGGCCAATCTGCCTCATCAGCCGATCTGCTCCAATGGGAGGAGGTACAGCGCAGCAGCGCGGGCGCATCCGACCGGATCGATCTGCCGCCTCCCACGCCGTGGCAGATCACAAATCGAAACCGCCGCCACCTCCCAGGTCGAGGCAGATCACAGATCAAAACCGCCGCCTTCTCCTCCGACCGCCTACTCCCTCGACGCGCGGTGAAATTGGTGTGACTGCCTCCTCTCCCGCAGGTGATGCGAGGCGAGAGGAAACGAGAGAGAGGGGGGGGGGGGGGGGGGGGGGGGGGGGGGGGGGGGGGGGTAGGTCGCGTGCGTGGGATTCCTTAGTGGTGAAGATATTTACCTTGGGGAGGTGCTATCTGGTGTATACGCGAGCAGCAGCCCTTTTTTGCATCGTAATTGATTTTTCACTGACATCAGGCCCGGTAATGAAGCAGGGACCACCTTCAGAGACCAACACCCAGCATCCAGTCGAGACGCCCCACACGCACAAGCCTTCCAATTGGCCACGCACCACACCAGGATCTGCTTCCACGAACGAGATTGGCCATTGGGCAGCCCAGAACAGTATGCCTCGATGACGTGTCTATCACCCATGATCGCCCCCCTTCTGCGCACGTTAATGCGTTTAATAACTCCGTCGAGGTTGCCTGCAAACTGTCATTGTCATTATTTCTCTCCAAACAAGCGACTCTGACTTCACGACGGACGACCAACCAAGAGCGTGCCAAACAATCGAGCGTGTCAAGAATTAGGCAGCTCTTATTTGAGAATCGAGGCTCGTAGAAGGGAGAAGCGTGCCTTGCACCAATAGACCCTGAACTGCCCATTGCATGGCATATTTGTCGCCATGTCACCCCGAGACGCTATACATTTAGGGACATGCTAGGCGGCTAATGATGAAGGACATGTTGTGACCGCGCTCCACTTGCCACCATCATCAGTGTCACAAGAGTCATAATGTGAGTGGATGTGAGGCAGCCGCTTTGACATCAACACGTGCGTCACCCACCATGCACCTACCAACCACACATATTGTGAGTGTTCATACCCTCAAGAGTGCGAACGAGATCACCGGTCTTCAAGACTACAATCCAGGGGGGGGGGGGGCATTGCAAGGACGACGTCGTCGCTTGACCGAGCCGGGTCTTAGTCTTTCGCCAAAAGAACTAGATCCTAAGGTGGAACGGTCAAAGATGCGCCATGGAGGCGCCTCCATGGAGGACAATGACACCTGTAGGTGCCTCCATCGTGTGATGGCAAGTGCCAAGCAAGCTTCCGCCTAGAGCATCTCCACCGTTACTAGATGGCCAACATCATCTGATGCGAAGCATCCTACGGTCATTCCCATGGACATGCCATCATCACCCAAGACACCAAGTGGACCGATGACGAGAGCTCGTGCAAGAGCTATAAAAACCGATGTTAACTATATCCTTGTTCAACTTCCCTCTGAATCACATGAGACATGGCTACTACCTCAAATGGAGACACTTTTTGTGCTTAGGTACCAAGGAACTAGCCATGGAGAAGCTAAGGAGCAAGTCCAAGCAATGGAGTGAAATATCGCCAAGGAGAAGAAGAAAATGGGACAAGCCTTCACTTGCCCAGAGATCCAGATCGTGGTCCGGACGATCCGGCTACGCATCCTGAAGACACCTGAAGGCCAAGCCCGGAGCCGGATCATCCAAGACCCCGCCCGGATCAACCGGAATAAGCTCGAACATCCGTACGATGTCCCGGGCATTCATACGATGTCTTGGACATCCGGCCTAAAGATTGTTGTAACGACCCTGTCGGACCATCGGGGTGACTAACCGGTCATCCGGACAATGCCTAGATGTCCGGCCTTGCCTATGTGCAAACCAGCCATGTGCCCTTGTATCTTCTCACCTACCTCTCCATTGCACCCTAGACTATAAATAGACCTTCCCCTCCTCTTTCTAGGGTTAGCAAAGCATATGAGATGAACTAGAGAGCTTTGCTCCTTGCCTACCTCTCCCATGGAGATCAAGACCTCCATGGGAGAAGATCCCTAGAGGATTCAAGGCCCCTCTAAGTGAAGATCCATATTGGATTCAAGGCCTCTCTCTCCTAGAGATCGGGAAGAACTATCTTAATATTTTACTTTCCTCTTATTAGATTTAGATCTTGAATTTTGTATGTACATGTGGATTTAGTGGATGTGTGACTTGGATCTTGTCTTGAGTGTTTCTCTCTTTGTGTTTTGCTCTTGATTTCTCCTTCCCGACCTCCAAGTGTGAAGAAGATCACCGCCTAGGGTTTTACCCTACATCATCATCCTACACCTCGATTGGACGACACACGCCTATGCTGTGAAAGCGTTGTCCCCACGCAGAGACCACCTTAACACCTCATCCTTGGCGAAGCACGAAGGTGAGAGTGCACAGCAAGTCGCCAACGAGCTACATTTGGTCAGAAACTAACTAGATCTAGCGACCCAACAACACTAAACCTTCGCAGTCTGCCAACGCCGAAGGCCGCCGTCTCTAGGAACCATCGACCTCACTAATGAACATCACACTGTCGTGGTGGGTCCACCTTGCCGTTGCAAATTGCCGAACATGGGTAAGCCAGATCTGGCGCCCCCCTCCCCACCACACACAAACCCATACCTCACCACATCTTAGCCATGGCTCCACCTATCGTCGAGTTAGCACTGCCACGACCGCAATACCCCAAGAAACATGGAGCCAGCTATCTCCGCACCCTCCACCACAAAAGCACCACCTGATGAAGCTATGTACCTAGGGTAGGGTCATGGACCTGTCCCAACTGCCCTACCCAAGGACATCTCTAGAACAAATCACCTTTCAATCGACTTGGAGGTGTTCCACTCGATAGACTCGAAAACACTCGACCAAGAAGCAATCACTCGACCAAGATCCAACCACTCGACGGCTAGGAGACCTAAAGACACTCCGCACGCTAACGATCGGTTATTAAGTAGCTTTTATGGTCATCATAGCACTTTATTAGGGGCGTTACCAGTAACGCCCGACCTTAATGTATTTAAAACCCTGCACAACTAAGGGCCGGAGGGGTCGGGCGAACTCTATATAAGCCACCCCCCTCCTCAGTGTAAAGGGTTCGCACCCCTGAAATTCATACACGCATAATCCAGTCGACCGCCTCCGGGCTCCGAGACATAGGGCTATTACTTCCTCCGAGAAGGGCCTGAACTCGTAAACCTCGTGTGCTTACAACTACTCCATAGCTAAGACCTTGCCTCTCCATACCTACCCCCCTACATTACTATCAGGCTTAGAACCACGACAGTTGGCGCCCACCTTGGGGCCGGTGTTTTAGCGATTTGTTGGCGGAGTTGCGATCTTTTCCGATCCAAATCATCATGGTTTCTGGCGGAGTTTTGGTGGAGGGCCGCGAGATCCGTCTCGGCGCGCTCACGTTCATCGCCGACGACTCCGCTTGGCTTCAGGAGGCTCCGCTCGACGTGGACGCACTTCCTGTCCGCGGGGCAACGCACTTTCGCGCGTGCGTCCGCGGCGTCCTCTTGCGGCAACCGTCGACCCACTATCGGTCGGCTCCTGTGTTGTCCTCCCTCCCTGTTTCCCGCCGACACAAGCGCTCCGGTCGGTCGAGACTTCAGCGGTGGGTGAGACACGCGGTGGCACGCCAGTCGGCCACCCCTCAAGTCGCGGCGATCGAGCCCGACGAATCCCTCTACGGCCTGTTCGACCTGTCGATTGGCTCCGTAGAGACCGCATCCAAGTGCGACAGTAGTGATCCGGCGGCGGAGGTTCTGATGGTCGATGGACCGCCCAGTCCTCTCGGTTTTCCCCGCACCGACGGAGGCGCAGGTGGAGGCGACCCATCGCGTCCCCATGAGGAATATCTCCCCGAGCCTCTCACGTCGCTGCAGAGAGAAGAACTTCGTCGCCGGAACATGGATGCACTGCACACTCCTATCGTTGGAGAAACCCCCGAGGCTCGTGCCTTGGAGGACGCGCGCCTGGCAAACTTGGCCGAGCGCACTCGACTGGAGAACCTCCAGCGAGCACTCGACGAGCGTGCGCGACAACGGGTTCCAGAATCCAGTCGACGTCAGCTCTTTCTGCCCCCGCAAGTATATCGAACTCCGATTCAGAATTTAGCAGCTGCAGCCCGTATAGCAGAGTCGATTTAGCCTTCCCAGTCGGAGGCTGGCAGAGGCTTGCTGCAGATCAGAGCGTTACTCCGGGCAGCAGGAGACCAGAATTCCGCTGTTTCTCAGTCGCGGAACAAGATTCATAGCAGATCCGTTGCTGCAGACATAGTCCAGTCGGCTCATAGCCCAAGATCGCCCCCGAGGCGTGAGGGACGTGGGGACCAGCGTAATCAGTACGGGAACCGTGAGCAGTATGATCACTGATTCGATCGTGACGATCGACGTCGAGTGCCCACCCCTCCCCCGAGGAGCGGGTCGTATGTGCCTCGACAGCAAGATGACAGGCCCCCTCATAGTGTTGGGCGAAGGATTCCAGTCGACCCCAGGGAACCAGGCTTTGATGCGAGATCCATTCTCGTTCAAGGTTTGGTCGACAGGAACAGAGCTCACCGAGAAGGTCACGACAGAGATGCACCTACCAGCAGCAGAGTACATGTTTCGGGGCCAGAGTGCTTTAGTAGAGCCATCAGGGCCGCTGTGATTCCTCCCAACTTCAGGTTGGCGACTGGAGTCAGTAAGTTCACTGGTGAGTCCAAGCCCGATACTTTGCTTGAAGACTACCGAGTGGCCGTCCAGATTGGCGGTGGCAATGATGAAGTGGCTATGAAGCACCTGCCTCTCATGTTGGAGGGCTCGGCCAGAGCGTGGCTGAATCAGTTAGCACCCAGCAGCATTTACACTTGGGAAGATCTCGCCCGAGTGTTTGTCACCACATTTGAAGGAACATGCAAGCGACCGGCAGGGCTGACGGAACTGCGGTCTTGCGTGCAGAAGCCGAATAAAACTTTGAGGGATTACATCCAGAGATGGATCACGTTACATCACACGGTAGAGAATGTGCCTGACCACCAAGCAGTCTGTGCCTTCAAAGAAGGCGTCAAGTACAGAGAACTGAATCTAAAATTCGGTCGAACCGGAGATATGTCTCTGAATCGGATGATGGAGATTGCCACCAAGTACGCTAATGGTGAAGATGAGGATTGACTCAGGAGTGGCAAGCTCAAGTCAGTCGCTCAAGAAACCGGAGGAAATTCCAATCGGAAACAGAAGCGGAAAGCCGAGCCAGCTGCTCCTGGGGAAGCCTTGGCTGTAACTCAAGGAAAATTTAAGGGGAAACCCAAAGGACCTTGGAACCCCAAGAAAGTTAAAGACCAAGATGAAAATGATGTGTTGGATTTGCCATGTCACATCCACACCAAGAAAGATGAAGAGGGTAAGTTCATTTACCCGAAACATACCACTCGACAGTGTCGGCTCTTGATCCAGCAGTTCCAGGGCAAGCAGCCCAAAGATAAGGAAAAGGAGTCGGACAAAGTTGAGGACAAGGAAGACAGTGATGATGGATACCCCCAGGTCAATTCCACCCTGATGATTTTTGCTGATGTTGAAAGCAAAAGTCGACTGAAAGTTATCAACCGTGAGGTGAATATGGTTGCTCCGGCAACACCCAGTTATCTGAAGTGGTCTCAGACTGCCATCACATTCGACCAGTCCGATCACCCAACGCACATTGCCACCCCTGGGAGGCAAGCTTTGGTGGTCGACCCAGTTGCCGAAGGCACTCGACTGACCAAAGTCTTGATGGATGGCGGCAGTGGTTTGAACATACTGTATGCTGAGACGCTGAAAGGGATGGGCATTCCGATGTCCAGACTCAGTACCAGCAACATGAGTTTCCATGGAGTCATTCCTGGGAAGAAGGCTTAGTCACTCGGCCAGATTGCTCTTGATGTGGTTTTCGGTGATTCCAAGAATTACCGCAAAGAAAAGTTGACGTTCGAAGTTGTAGATTTCCAGAGTGCTTATCACGCTATTGTGGGCAGGCCGGCTTATGCACGCTTCATGGCTCGACCATGTTATGTGTATCTCAAATTGAAGATGCCTGGTCCCAAAGGTGTGATCACTGTTATGGGCAATCGGAAGAAAGCAGAAGAGTGTTTTCAGAAAGGTTCAAAGATCGCTGATGCTCAGATGGCAGTGGTGGAGCTGCAGGAATACCAGAAGACTGCAGACCCGGGTGATTTGTTGCGAGCCAAGAAGCCTGCTACAGAATCGGCTTTTCAATCGTCTGGCGAAACGAAGCCGGCTCACATTCACCCGACCGATCCCAGTGCTGCTCTGACTCATATCTCAACAACACTCGACTCCAAATAGGAAGAAGCGCTCATCCAGTTCCTCCGTGAGAATTGGACATTTTCGCATGGAAGCCTTCTGACATGCCGGGTGTTCCCAGGGGACTGGCTGAGCACCGCCTATGAGTCGACTCAAAAGTAAAACCTGTCAAAGAACATCTCCGACGGTCCGCCGTCCAGAAGAGAAAGGCTATTGGTGAGGAGGTGGCTCGGCTCTTAGCAGTGGAGTTCATCTGAGAGATCTACCACTCCGAGTGGCTCACCAACATTGTCATGGTCCCCAAGAAGGACAAGTCACTTCGCATGTGCATTGACTTTAAACATATCAATCGGGCCTGCCTGAAAGATCATTTTCCTCTCCCCTGCATTGACCAGATAGTCAACTCGACTGCGGGATGTGAGCGACTGTCTTTTTTAGACGCCTATTCCGGGTACCATCAGATCCATCTGTATGGGCCTGACGAGATCAAAACAGCTTTCATCACTCCGTTCGGGTGCTTCTGTTATGTTACCATGCCATTCGGCCTCAAGAATGTCGGAGCCACATTCATGAGGATGATTTAGAAGTGTTTGCTCACTCAAATCAGTCGGAATGTGGAAGCATACATGGATGATATTGTGCTCAAGTCACGGGAGGGTTCCGACCTGCTGACTGACCTTGCTGAAACCTTTGCCAACCTCAGAAGGTATGATATCAAGCTTAATCCATCAAAGTGCACATTCGGAGTTCCTGGCGGAAAGTTACTCGGTTTCCTCGTTTCCGAACGGGGAATCGACGCCAATCCGGAAAAAGTCGGTACTATACTCCGAATGAAAAGTCCTGTGCGAGTGCACGACGTCCAGAAGCTTACTGGTTGCTTGGCCGCTTTAAGTCGGTTCATCTCTCGTCTCGGTGAAAAGGCATTGCCTCTTTACCGATTGATGAAGAAGTCAGACAAGTTCGAGTGGACTCCTGAAGCTGATGCAGCGTTTGCAGAGCTCAAAGCTCTGCTCTCCACCCAGCCGGTGCTTGCTGCCCCAATCAACAAAGAGCCTTTGCTGCTTTACATCGCAGCCACGGGACAAGTCGTCAGTACGGTACTTACGGTCGAGCGGGAAGAAGGAAAAGCCTTCAAAGTTCAGCGCCCAGTATATTATATTTCTAAAGTTTTGACCCCGTCGAAGCAAAGATATCCTCATTATCAGAAGCTTGTATATGGGATTTATATGACCACAAAGAAGGTTGCTCACTACTTCTCTGATCATTCCATTACAGTCGTCAGCGACACTCCATTGTCAGAGATCCTGCACAACAGAGATGCAACTGGTCGAGTGGCAAAATGGGAGATTGAACTCCTTCCTCTAGATATCAAGTTTGAGGCAAAGAAAGCTATCAAGTCCCAGGCAATAGCAGATTTCGTCGCCGAGTGGATTGAACAGCAACTGCCGACTCAGGTTCACTCGGAGCATTGGACCATGTTCTTCAATGGTTCCAAAATGTTGAATGGTTCCGGTGCCGGGGTAGTATTGGTCTCCCCCCGAGGAGATAAGCTCAGATATGTCCTTCAAATCCACTTTGATTCCTCCAATAACGAGGCAGAATATGAAGCACTTTTATATGGGTTGCGCATGGCCATTTCACTCGGCGTCCGTCGCCTCATGGTCTATGGCAACTCAGATTTGGTGGTTAATCAGGTGATGAAGGAGTGGGACGTCAGAAGTCCAGCCATGACTGGTTATTGCAATGCAATGAGAAAGCTGGAGAAGAAATTCGAGGGGTTAGAACTTCATCACATACCCCGACTGAAAAATCAAGCAGCTGATGATTTGGCAAAAATAGGTTCCAAAAGAGAAGCCATTCCCAGCAATGTGTTTTTGGAACACATCCACACACCATTAGTTCAGGAGGATCCCTTCACTGAATAGGCCCCGCAGCCAAAAAGTGCCACGGATCCGACTGAAGTTGAAGTTCCAGCTGTGGTCGACCTGATCATGGAAGTCTTGGTCATCACTCCCGACTGGACAATACTGTACATCACGTACATCCTAAGGAAAGAACTCCCAGAGGACGAAGAAGAGGCTCGACAGATAGCCCGTCGATCCAAGGCCTTTACAGTCATAAAAGGACAGTTGTATAGAGAAAGCGCGACTGGAGTCAGTCAGAAGTGTATAACACCAGAAGAAGGTCAGATGATCCTTGATGATATCCACACGGGGACCTGTGGTCATCATGCGTCCTCTCGGACCATTGTGGCTAAAGCATACCGAGCGGGATTCTACTGGCCAAGAGCGAATGAAATGGCGAAAGAGATAGTCGACAAATGTGAAGGATGTCAGTATTACTCCAATATGTCGCACAAGCCCGCGTCAGCCCTGAAAACCATTCCGCTCGTCTGGCCCTTCGCTGTTTGGGGGCTGGACATGGTTGGACCACTGAGAACGGGCAGGAGCGGCTTCACTCATGTGCTAGTAGCAGTCGACAAGTTCACCAAGTGGATTGAAGCTAAGCCTATCAAGAATCTTGATGCTTGCACTGCTATCAGTTTCATCAGAGAGTTGATATTCAGATATGGAGTTCCGCACAACATCATCGCTGACAATGGGTCAAACTTTGATTCCGACAAATTCAGGGCCTTTTGCGCCTCTCAGGGCACACGAGTCGACTACGCTTCGATCGCTCACCCCCAGTCGAATGGACAAGCGGAAAGAGCAAACGGCTTAATTCTCAAAGGACTGAAACCTCGATTGATGCGCGATCTCAAGCACGCAGCAGGTGCATGGGTCGACAAGCTTCCATCAGTTCTTTGGGGATTGAGGACAACCCCGAACCGATCGACCGGAAGAACCCAATTCTTTCTGGTCTACGGGGTCGAAGCAGTTTTGCCGAGTGACCTGCTTCACAACGCACCCCGAGTCGAGCTCTACTCTGAAGATGAAGCAGAACAAGCCCGGCAGGACGCAGTCGACCTCCTGGAAGAAGAAAGAGAAATGGCCATGATCCGATCGACCATCTATCAGCAAGACTTGCGTCGATTCCATGCCAGAAATGTGAAGAGTCGAGCCTTCCAAGAAGGAGACTTGGTCCTCCGAGTGGATCAACAGAAACCACACAAACTCGCTCCTACTTGGGAAGGTCCCTTCATAGTCACCAGAGTCCTCCAAAATGGAGCGTACCATCTTTATAATGTCGATCGCCAGATTGATGAGCCACGAGCCTGGAATGCGGAGCTGCTCCGCCCCTTTTATACTTGAATTCTCACTCGGATGAGATGTAATAAGAAAAACTTCTGTAGTTTATTTATCAAAGACAAGAGCGTTATAATTTTCCCAGTGATTGTTATTGTTTTGTTTGCGTGGGAAATCCCCCAGCGGGTGGCTTAGCTGCGAATCCGTTTCGCCTAAGTTTGTAAAAATAATTTCCTACCGAGTGGTGAGCCAGCTTTCCACTCGGGGGCTTAGCTGCGAACCCGTTTCGCCTAAGTATTTGAAAATCCTACTGAGTGGTGAGCCAGCCTCCCACTCGGGGGCTTAGCTGCGAACCCGTTTCGCCTAAGTATTTGAAAATCCTACCGAGTGGTGAGCTAGCCTCCCACTCGGGGGCTTAGCTGCAGTCCAGTACTCGCCTAAGTATTTGAAAATCCTACCGAGTGGTGAGCGACCCTCCCACTTGGGGGCTTAGCTGCAGTCCAGCACTCGCCTAAGTATTTGAAAATCCTACCGAGTGGTGAGCCAGCCTCCCACTCGGGGGCTTAGCTGCAGTCCAGTAGTCGCCTAAGTATTTGAAAATCCTACCGAGTGGTGAGCGACCCTCCCACTCGGGGGCTTAGCTGCAGTCCAGTACTCGCCTAAGTATTTGAAAATCCTACCGAGTGGTGAGCGACCCTCCCACTCGGGGGCTTAGTTGCAGTCCAGCACTCGCCTAAGTATTTGAAAATCCTACCGAGTGGTGAGCCAGCCTCCCACTCGGGGGCTTAGCTGCAGTCCAGTACTCGCCTAAGTATTTGAAAATCCTACCGAGTGGTGAGCCAGCCTCCCACTCGGGGGCTTAGCTGCAGTCCAGTACTCGCCTAAGTACGAAACACATCTCAATCCTCAAGGATGACGAGGTGCAGGTCGACTGCCACCTTCTCCTAGGGAGCTTCGCCACAAATACAACGTGCGCTCCATCCCACTCTGCAGGATGACGAGGTGCAGGTCGACTGCAACCTTCTCCTTCGGAGTTGCGCCACAAATACAACACGCGCTCCATCCCTATCCGCAAGGACGACGAGGTGCAGGTCGACTACCACCTTCTCCTTGGGAGCTTCGCCACAAATACAACGTGCTCTCCATTGCCGACCCGCAAGGACGACGAGGTGCAGGTCAACTGCTACCTTCTCCTTCGGAGCTGCGCCACAAATACAAAAGTTGTCTCGAGTGAAGAACGAGTTCCACTCAACGGAGGATTCATGAAGATATTCAACGATAAACCAAGTTCAGATAAATCCTAAAGGTTCCGGACCACAGATTGAAGTGCTCGGGCATTCGGCCCGAAAGAGTTTAACGGTTACAAAAACCACTCAGCATTCCGAGGCAAATTTAAGGTGGGGCACAAAAGTTTGTTCACTCCGCAGGAGGAGGACTGGCAGGCTTGACGAACTCGTCCAGGTCGACGCCGTCGGCGATCCGAGTGGATGCGACGATGAAAGTCTCCATAAAAGATCGGAAGTCATGCTTCTGGGTGTTGGCGACCTTGATTGCTGCTAGCTTATCTTGTCGCACCTCCTTGCAGTGGACACGAACCAAAGACAGAGCCACATCAGCACCGCACCGGACAAAAGATTTCTTCCACTCCTGCACTCGATCAGGGATCTCGTTAAGTCAAGTCATCAGGGACTCAAGATCATTCTGGAGCGTGGCCTCTGGCCAAAGTGCCGGGTCGATCCGTGACATGGCGACCTTTAGTCGAGCCAAGTAGTCCACAACACCGTCAATGCGGTATTCCAGTCAGAGCAGATTCATGGCAGTTTCATCTTTCACGGGAGAATTGATTGGGTCCAAACCTGGCTCAATCCGCCCAGTCTCCTCCTCGAAGTTCTGGCAAAGCTCTGCATTCACGGTCCAGGGATAAGTCAATTTTCGTACGCTGAGTCGACAAAAACATCAGTCGGAACAAAATGTGTGCCTTCAAGCTTGATGAACAACTTCTTGGCAAGGCTCCTCAGATAGCTCTCCAGATCGTCCCTCCTACGAGCGATGCCTTCCATCTTCTCGTACAGGTTGAGATTGTCCTTCTTCAAGCGCGTGCACTCCTTGTTGGCTTCGTTCAGAGCAGATTTCATCTTGGTGTTCTCTTCTTCCAACTGGCCGACCGAAGCCAGTTTCTGTTCAGCCAGAGCGGTTCTGTCGTCAGCTTCCTTTTGAGCAGCAGCCAAATCCTGATCCTTCTTCGCCAGAGCTTCTCTCAGTTTTTCTGCAAAGAAATGGTGCTTGATTCAGAAAGAGCAGAAGGGTACTCAAGCCTAAGACAAACCAGTCGACAAGCTCGTCTTACCATTGGCGTCGTCCTTGGCCTTTTGCAGCTCTGTCTTGGCCAATTCCAAGTCAAGGTTCAGCTGGATCTGCCGTTTCTCCAAGTCAGCAAAGCGAGCTCCAAGATCACAAGATTTCTGCAATCAGGGAGGTTACAAAGACAATAAATACTAATACTACGGTCGACTACCCGCAGTCCACCATAGTCTCGGGGACTAAACCCATTGGGTGCACTTTGCGTGCCCCCACCGGTTATGATCCCACTTGATCGGCCCGCTGGAGTCGAGTGCAGGGAGTAAAAAAAGGGGGGGAGAAAGAAGAACTTAGACCATAGAACTCAGACCACAGTCGACTGCCAGCAATCGACCACGGTCTCGGGGACTACACCCAGTGGGTGCACTTGGCATGCTCCCACCGGTTCTGATCCCACTCGCCCAGACCGAGCAGAAGAGACAAACTACCAGTTCGGTTTACACTCGACGCGGCCAGACCACATCGAGCGAAAGAATCAAAATACAAAGACTACAGCCGACTGCCAGCAGTCCACCGTAGTCTCGGGGACTACACCCAGTGGGTACACTCAGCGTGCCCCCACTAGTTCAAAAATTCAATCGACGCACCCAGTGGGTGTACAGATGCAAAGATTTTCGGAAAGAGAGTCTTCAGATAGCATATCCTAACAGAACAAGCGGCGACCAACTAACCTGAACGTTGCTTTGGAGAGCCGAGCTGGCGTCGTAGGCGGCCTGACTGGCGTCCCGCACCGTCTTCATCTTCTCCATCATAATGCCCGCCTGGCGTATGGCTTCCTTGGCAGCATTCACTTCGTCCTCTGGGACATGATGGGTCGCAAAAACTAAAGGTGGGTCGACAGGGGCCTAAGCAGTCGACGAAGAAGGCAAGGCACTTGACAATGGCACGGCGAAGGTAACAGAACCCCGATTGGCATCACCAGCGTCCTGAACAACTGGTTCCGCCCTCGGCGTCGACTGTGGCACCTTGCTTGCAGGAGCTTGCCTATTTTTCCTCGTCAAAGGCCTCTCGGGCTCTTCATCATCATCATCGGGGAGGTCAATAATGTTAGGAGCTGTTCAAAGTTCAATCGCCAAAATCACATCACCCAATGGTACACATTGCAGTTGAGTCGACCAAATAAAGATATAATGGCAGAAATCATACCCAGATTGGAAGTGACCGCATCCTCCATTACCTCATCATCGTCCCTGTAAGCTGAGGTCCCGGAAGTAGCAGCGATGCCAGTTCCAAAGTTCGTCCGGTTAAATCAAGAAAAACAAACAACACGGGGCGTCGAGTGAATACAAAGAGAGACACTCACGCAGAAGCGACGGGGATGTCAATCTTAATCTTCGGCAACGCCTTCCGAGGCTTCGGCTCTACAACTTTGGGATGCTTTGACGCTTTTTCAGTTGGAGTTGGCGAAGAGGTCCGAGGACGCTTTGAAGACTGACCAGCCTGAGCAATCGCCTTTTCACGAGCGCTCGGTCGTTCTTGGTCAAGCTTGGACCGCCTCTCCCTGCGAGGAGGCGACTCGACTTCTTCTTCGTCACTTGAGTCGTCGCTTTCTTCGTTCCCTTCACCGTCAGAATCCCATTCGCCACTGTCGTCGCCGCTCGCCTCTCCTTTTGGGTCCTGCTCTTGCTCTCGGTTGGGCATTGAATACATTTCGATAAGGGCCTGAAAGAAAGCTGGGAGAACAAAGTCAGTTGACGCAGTATAGGCAGCTGCGTGAGTGAATTCAGATTACAATCAAAAGCTCAGAATCGGACCTTCTCTGGTACATGGGACTGGTTGAATGGAGGAACTCTCCTGGCTCCCCTGGGGTTGTCCTTGTTTCCGGTCATGCCCGACAGCCACTTCTCCAGTGTGTCGTCATCGACCTCCTCCGGGTGAATCCGAGTGGAGTCGTCAAGACCCGAATACATCCACATCAGATGGTCTCGGGCTTGAAGAGGTTGGATGCGCCGCTGAAGGAAAACCTCCAAGAGATCCATACCGGTGACCCCGTCACGGATAAGCTGGACCACTCGTTCGACTAGCACCCTAACCCGCGCCTTCTCCTCCGGGAGCACCTTCAAGGAGGAGGGTTTCCTCACTCGGTCCATGGTAAAAGGAGGGAGGCCAGTCGATTGGCCTGGCGTCGACTGGTCTTTGCAGTAAAACCAGGTCGACTGCCATCTGCGAACCGAGTCGGGAAGAATCATGGCTGGAAAGGAACTTTTCCCTCTCATCTGAACACCAAGACCCCCACACATCTGAATCACTTGTGTTCTCTTGTCACTCGGATTGGCCTTTTTCACCGTTTGAGAACGACAGGTGAAAATGTGCTTGAAAAGACCCCAGTGAGGCCGGCAACCCAAGAAATTCTCGCACAAAGACACGAAAGCAGCGAGATACACGATTGTGTTGGGAGTGAAGTGGTGGAGTTGTGCCCCAAAAAAATTCAGAAATCCCCGAAAGAAAGGGTGAGGAGGCAAGGAAAATCCACGGTCGACGTGGGTGGCAAGGAGAACGCGCTCACCCTCCCGAGGTTGCAGCTCGGACTCCTTCCCCGGAAGCCGCACCGATCCATTGGGGATCAGCCCTCCTTCGGCTAGGTCGTCGAGGTCTTCTTGGCGGATCGCCGAGCGGATCCAGTCGCCCTGGATCCAGCCCTTCGGTAGGCCAGCTCGCGAGGAAGATCCACCCCGACCGGTCGCCTTCCCCTTCGCCTTTGTCGTCGCCTTCTTCGCCCGCTCTAGAGCCGCCGTCTTCTCCTTCCCCATCGTCGCCGACGAGACGCGTACGGAGCGGCGGTGCTGGGGCGAGAGCGAGCGCGACGAAGAAGCTTGAAGAGGAGAAGAGGGAATGGAAACGCATTGTTCAAGAAACCCCTGTCCGACGCCTTATATCAGGTCGCTTCCGAGTGGCTGACTGGTAGGCCCGGGCGGTCCTGTCAAATCCCGTAACAATCGCGCGCGCGATACGTGGCGAAAAAGGTGGCGCGGAGATCGAGGCGGCTCCGCCCTATCCCATCCGATTACTGCGGCCTCCCCCGTCCCGCGCGCTTCCCAAAATCCGAATCCCGCGAAATCTGCGGGCAGTAGAACAACTTGTCAAACGGAAGATCTCCTCCATGCCGTCACTCAGAGCCTTTCAAGTAAAGAAACTCATTCGACAAGAAACTAAGAATGGATCAAGGCGACTGAAAAGGAAGTTGCTATCACCACTCAGGTTCATTGATCCGAAACGAGATATGCTCATGGCATGAAAAATGAGTCGGAGAAGTTCTCAACTCCTTCCCCACTCAAACCTCGATCCATTCGGGGGCTAATGATGAAGCTATGTACCTAGGGTAGGGTCATGGACCTGTCCCAACTGCCCTACCCAAGGACATCTCTAGAACAAATCACCTTTCAATCGACTTGGAGGTGTTCCACTCGACAGACTCGAAGACACTCGACCAAGAAGCAATCACTCGACCAAGATCCAACCACTCGACGGCCAGGAGACCTAAAGGCACTCCGCACGCTAACGGTCGGTTATTAAGTAGCTTTTATGGTCATCATAGCACTTTATTAGGTGTATTTAAAACCCTGCACAACTGAGGGCCGGAGGGGTCGGGCGAACTCTATATAAGCCACCCCCCTCCTTAGTGTAAAGGGTTCGCACCCCTGAAATTCATACACGCATAATCCAGTCGACCGCCTCCGGGCTCCGGGACGTAGGGCTATTACTTCCTCCGAGAAGAGCCTGAACTCGTAAACCTCGTGTGCTTACAACTACTCCATAGCTAAGACCTTGCCTCTCCATACCTACCCCCCTACATTACTGTCAGGCTTAGAATCACAACACCACCTCCGTTGTCATCATGTCATAGGCAACAAGAGAGTGTGCCGTGTCACTAGTCGTCAGCCTTTGCATCCGTGCCACAACAGAAGACCTGCCTCCAGCATCACCACACGAGCTTTGTCAGGAGATGGCCACCGGCAGCAATGGGGGGCAAGTGATGGGGCTAGTGGCGACGCATGTGTCACCTAGGCTTAGACGACATGGCGGTTAGCGAGTCTAGTTCCTTTTTAACAAAGAGAGGATTTTATTAACTCAAAGTGGAGCATCAAGGGTACTAGATGGTAATGCGCGCCTTGCCGCACCGTTTTTCATTATTATTGTAAAACCAATTTGATATTTTTCTTTTGTTGTGTGTCGTTGGTAGACAGAACATGTATGTGTTTCATCGTATACTACTTTCGTCCTGATTTATTGTTCCCCTTAGTATTTTGTGTAGATTTTTGACAATGGATTTAATTAACAAAATATTAATGTATGTCACAAAAAATAGTGTCATTGAAAACTATGTTCAAATACGAATCCAACAATATAATTTTTTGATGGCATGCATTAACATTTTATCAGTTAAATCCACTATCAAATTTTGATACAAAATACGAAGAAGACCAATAAACTACGACGGAGATGGTATCGTCGAAGTCATGTAATAAGGTGGCGTCTTAACATTTTCATATTTAGCAAGAGTAAAAGTAAAGATAATAGATTGAACATTAATCGGCAGATAGAAACTGTGACATATTGACGAAATAAAAGTATCCGGTCCATCAAGAAAATAATATAATATTCTATCTATTCACTATAAGCTGATATGTTTTATTTGGATCGTATAGAGTAAATATGTACAGTCAATTTTCTATTGAAAAACATCTTATTCTCATATAAAGATTGTATTGCACCGGATATATGAGTAAAGCATTTTGGTGCTCGAGCTGACACTGAGCTCAGAATCCCGAGCTTCCATTCTGTCATTGGGATAATATGTTTTTTAGAGGTTGTCATTAGGATATATCCTTTTAGATTTTGTCACTGGGTAAACTCTATTTTTCATCAAATACTAATTGGAATACATGAAATGTTGCACTAAAGCAGTATGGGCCTAGCACATGATATTGGCTATGTACGTGCGCCTGAGGCCAACAAGATGTGCATAATATAAAATGACAGCAGTGTCCCATGGATGTATAGAGGACATGTGTAAATAAAGCTTGGGGCCTAGGCGGTAAGTACACCCCTTTCACTCAATGACATGCTAGTCCCACATCCCCAGTTAAACCACAGATCTCCATTTCTTGGGAGCTTAGAAACTGTAAAGATACAAATACAATGAATACACACGAACTTTCCTTAGTTAGGATGCATGCTTACACCAATGCGCGTGCACACACACACACAACAAATCAACTCTGAAGCGATCAAAACAATGACCAACAAGCCACAGTAGCGACCTTATTCACATCAACTACCTCTTGACATCAAAAGTACCATGAGAAGAGTTCTCCAACAATAACGCATTCAGGAAGGGGAACGACGCTCAAGCACCGTAGTTGTCATATCCAACCACCGAAGGCTACATCATTGGTTTTTGCACTAAAATCAAGTCTGAGCAAATCAGAGTAATGCCTCCAACAAGGTAATGACAGAAGAAACATCACCATTACCAGATATAACCAAATAGGGTCAAACCTCGGGTTTTCACCCCCGAATTCGAGACTGTTACTTGAGAAGTACCACCAAATCAAAGTCAAGATATGTTTTCGCCATCACTTCCTGCGATCGCAGCTGCTACGTGCATAACATTGTATTGACGTGAGATGTCACGCAAGTAAATACCCTACTCGCACAACTAGACAATTGATTTTTGACAAGAGTCAGTCACCACCAAAGACTCCAACAATGAAGGCCGTGGTCGCATATTGCGACTGAGACTAGGGAGGAATGTCACCGGCACAGCCAAATTCCAATTCGGGACGCTCCGACAATCCCATACCATCCTCATGGTCCGTCCTTCTCGTCCATGGCGGCAAAATTAGTCGGCAAAACACTCGTCGTTGTCGCTGGATCTGAAGATCTAAGATCCCTTGTTCCGTCATGGCAATTGTAACACCCCGGTAGTTCAACTACAGTAACCTCACACTAATGATGCCATGTCATCAAGTTTGAGTAAGCCACATTGCCACTTGAGAAAAATCAAATCCAAATTTCCTTTTGAAATACAAGCCAAATTCTTATTTCTTTAATCTGTCAAATAAAAATGTTCGATAGGTTGCAAGTATTCGCCAAGTAATTGTCATGAAGAAATCAACTAAAATTGGATTTCTATTTTGGCCATGGCAATATTTCGGTGGACCAACAACATTTAATTTGGTCGTTTAAATTCCAACATATATCCTTACTTTTCGCGAACCACAAGAAACTTTGTGTGTGGCCCTATGTTATCGTACTGTATTTATGTGCCAAGTTTCGTCTATAACAAAATTCGTTTGCTCACTCAAATAAATACCAAGCTGTAGCTAGAAATAGAAAACGACGGTGGAAGTTTAAAACAGAAAAGATATTAGGAAACTAAAAGGCCCCCCACTGTGGACTGGGCCGTAAGACCACAGTGCAAGGCCCAGCCCAGTCCCCCTCATCCTTTTCCTCTGTACACTGGGGGATGGCATGGCAACCATCCACCCCGCCATGGCCGCCGATGCCGCCGTTGTCGTTCATCCCGCGGTTGAGGGGATGGATAAGAGCACCCCAAGCCCCTCCTCTCTCTCCCTGTCAAACCCTAGCCCCATTTCCCCCCCCCCCCGCTCGATCCCCTCGGTACAGCCACCGCACGCACCATCGTCGCCATGGACGCCGCCAATCACACGGCCACCGAGGTCCCCGACGGCTAGGACCTACTCCAGGAGCTCCATTGTGTTCGTCTTCGTCCTCTACGATGCCGGATCGAGGCTGGGAGGCCCCCACGTTGACGCACGCATCAAGCTCCTCGACGCCGTCTTCAACCTCTGCCCCGCCAGACCACGCCGCTCAATTCGCCGCCTCCGGTGCTCCCTCGACCTCACTGACCTCTCCAACCGCACCAATGTGAGCTCCTACATCGATTCCCGCATTCCCATCGTCGAATCCGTCGCCGTAGTTGTCGTACGTCACCGCAGCCGAACCCACCAGAGCTCGCTCTCACCGTAGCCTGCGCCCCTGGGCTCCGCTGACGCGCTTTGTGCACGCGCGTGCGCCCGCCTGTGCGTGCTAGCCGTGAGCCCGCCCGCGCCCGGCTGCACGCAGCCTCACCCCGCTCGCCTTTCTCCTGTTGTTGCCGCCTCATGTACTGCTCTCTGCTGTTGCTGCGCCGCCGCCGCCGTGGCTCCTCTGCTGCTCCGCCACTGGCTCGCGCCGCTGCAGCGCCCACCTCTGCCTGTCGCCACCCGCCGCACCTACCTCTCGCTCGACCGGCCGGTCGCCCGCATGGCCTCTGGCTGTGGCCGCGCGCGCCTCCTCCTACCTCGCCTGCCGCCTCGCGCCCGCCACCACTGCTGCTGCTTGAACGCCGCCCAGCGCGCACGCCCGCTCCACCGCAGCCACCGCCTCAAGCCGTCGTCGCCGGCCCTCCCACTAGTCTGGCCGGCCGCGCCGTGGCTGCCCGTGCGAGCCCAACCGGCGAGGCCGCTGGCCTCTGCCTGGTCCGGCCCCCCACTACTAGGAAAAGGACTATAGATAGGATTGACACTAATGGCGCACCAGGGAAGTAGTGCGCCACTACTATATACTAATGACGCACCAGAAAACAGGTGCGCCACTAGTGATAAATTATTATTATTATTATTTTTACATACATACTAATGGCGCATCCTATGACTGGTGCGCCATTACTAGTTCTAACTAGTAATGGCGCACCAGACAAGGAGTGCGTCAGTACTGAATTTTTTTATTCTTTTTTTTTGCAAAACTACTAATGGCGCACCCTGTAAAAGTGCGCCATTAGTATATATTTTGATATCATGAATATTTTTAAATATCATGGGCACTTTTTGATATCATGAATATTTTTAAATTTCATGGGCACTTTTTGAATTCATGAATATTTTTTCAAATTTGATGATATTTTTTCATATTCAATATGATAAAATATTGAATATTCATGAGGACACTCGATCTCGATCCCCCTCCATCTCGATCTCGATCCCACCCGCGCCTCCTCTCCCCTCTTCATTTTTTAAAAAATAATAATAATAAAGTGTAGGCTACAATTGTTGTTAAACAACAATTATTACTGTTTTTATAAAAAAATATTACTGTTGCATATTCATATTCATTTTCTAAAAAATTATTACATGCAACAAAAAAAATTACTTATGGCGCACCTCTGGCCGGTGTGCCATTAGTAAGATTTCCCCTAGCTAATTCCCTCCCTCTCGCCCCTTCATCCCTCTCCCTCGCCCCCTAGCTAATTCCCCCCGCTGCCCTAACCCACGCCGCCGCCGCCGACCCCCCGCACCCTCCACCGCTCCACCGCCACCGACGACCCACCGCACCCTCCCCCGCTCCACCGCCGCCGCCGACCCCCCGCACCCTTCCCCGCTCCATCGTCGCCGCCGACCGCCTGCACCCTCCCCCGGCCCGCTCCACCGCGGCCGCCGACACCCCGCACCCTGCCCCGCTTTTTGATAATATTTTCAAATAACAAATTTGATGATATTTTCAATTAAAAATAAAAAACAAATTTGATGATATAAAAAACAAATTTGATGATATATTTTGTCCTAGTCCTCATGAAAATAACAAGTTTGATAAAAAACAAATTATTAGATGCAACAAGAAATAATGAAAAAAAGAAGTTACTAATGGCGCACCAGAGGAGGGTGCGCCATTGCTATCAGAAAAAAAGTTACTAATGGCGCAACAGAGAATGGTGCGCCATTGCTATGAGTGTTTTTATGGCGCACCCCTCGACGGTGCGCCATTACTAACATTCCCCCCTCTATAGCTGGATACCCGGCCCTTCGCCCGATACCTCCTTCCCTCTCCCTCGCCAGATCCCCTTCCATCCCTCGCCATACCCGCTCCGGCTCCCCCGCGCCGCCGCCCCCGCTCCCCCGTGCCGCCGCCCCCGCGCCCCCGACCCGCGAAGCACGTGGCCGCCGGCCTCCCCACGACCAACCGAGGCACCCAGGAGGACCGCCGTCGTCTTCCTCTTCGACTACG
The DNA here is from genome assembly GCF_003073215.2 of Triticum urartu. NCBI lineage: Eukaryota > Viridiplantae > Streptophyta > Magnoliopsida > Poales > Poaceae > Triticum > Triticum urartu. The sequence continues at coordinate 152,910,731 of NC_053025.1, forward strand.
AGGACCCGGACGAGCTCGGACGCCCTCGAGCCACCCCTTCGACGCCGCCGCCGACCCCGACCCCTCCGGCGACTGGCCACGCCCGCCCAGGTACCTCTCCTCCTTCCTCCCTCTCCACCCTTCCTCCCCATTCCCTCCCTCCCTAGTTCTTCTTGCTATATGGATCAGAACATATGGAGCATTACTATTGCTATATGGAGCATTACTATTGTTCTTCTCTGAACCATTACCATTCCCTCCCTCCCTAGTTCTTCCTCCCCATTAATTTGTAGGATCAAAACAAGTTTGTAACAGGATGCTCTACAATGTTGATTAGGTGCATTACTATTTCTATATGGAGCAGCAATTTACTATTGCTATATGCTCTAGTTTGTATCAATGTGATTGTAGTTTTTCTTGTCATCAAGTTTAGTTGATGTTTATTTAAATATAGCTTATATGATTAGCCACTCTATGTATGATTGTGGCTTGAAGGTTCTGGAAGAACGTTTTTCCTTCAAATTCTATTTGGTGGCATTGTCCTAGACTCCCTAGTTGTGTTGTTAATTGTGCTTCTATTAAAAGAATTGGGAGTTACTCACTGTACTAGAACTCTGTAGGTTGAATTTTGGTTAAATAATACTGACGTTATGAGAATGTAAGCACCTATTATTGCTACTGATATCATTGGCTCATTGCTGCCTTTGTGCAATGCAGAACTGTTAAGAGTGATTTGAAGGATTCAAGATTCTGTGAAGCTCTTTTGACATTTAAAACTCAGAACTGAAGGTACTTAATAAACTCAAAAGCATTGATGATAACTCTTGTTGCCTAGAAGCAGAGGTAGTTTACATATTGCATTGCTGGTGTTTGTTTATGTTCAGAGTTTAATCATGTGTAGTGTAGTGTAGTGTAGTGAGCTTGTTCTAGTGTAGTGAGGTCTGAACCATTGCATGATGTAGTGTAGTGTAGTGAGCTCTGAACCATGTTTAGTGTTGAGTACTTCAAGTTTACTGAACCTATTCATTTTTGTGGACTTAGTGAACATGATAAGACAAGCCATATGCTCTATTTTTAATTAACAGTAATCCATGATCAGCAACAGTTTCTTTCACTAATTTTCAGTTAACAACAATCCATGATTTTTTTCAGCTAAAACTATTCATGATTTTTTGTTGGGTGACCTATTAGATCTGGAATGGAAGCTCACATAAGTTGAGCTGATTTTTGTCCATATGAAAGCAGAGGACCATATGGTCTGTGGCCTTTTCATCCATATGAAAGTAGAGGCACATTGTGGTGCTAGTTTGCTGGGTTTTGTCTCCGACCATCGTGTCGTGATGATTTTGCAGGTACCCCAAGAGGCCCTTGAGTTTGCCAGAATGTCGATTAACTTCCGTTCCGGAAAATTCGGGTACTCCATATGTCTTATTTTCAGCAAAGGTCATGCTGAAATTTTCCGTGAATTTTAGCATGACTTTGCTAAAAATCGGACATATGGGGTACTTGCTACTAATGCATGGGCCGGGGTATCTTAGTACTTAATTAAGTAGGATCAACTGCCCCGCCATTCTTGCTGCATTAAACCATAGGTGGCAATAGAGCCAAGTGATTAGGCCCAACTTAGAATTCTCGTTAGCATCGATAAACCCTAGATGATAAACCCAACATAGGTGGCAATAGAGCCAAGTGATTAGTGCCAAGTGATTAGGCCCAACCTAGGGTGCCTCGGTGTCGATGAGAACCTAAATGATGTACGCTTAGGCTTTTAGGGTGCCTCGGCGTCGACAAAACCTAAATGATGAAAGCTTAGGCTTTTAGGGTGCCTCGGTGTCGACAAACCCTAAATGATGTAGTTTTGAATTATGAACGTAGGATATGTCGTCATCATCATCGGACGACGAAAGTCTCCCGGTGGAGTGCGACTGGTGCCACGAAGATCGAGGTCTGTGCGACATGCCTCACCTGGACGATGATCGGCGCTTCAGCATTAAGCTCGAGGAGACCTTCGAAGTTGAAACGGTACACAACGATGAAAAGTGTTATTTTCATAATTAAGCATGACTTCAACTATTTCAACGTGTAATTTTCATCTTTTACAATTCGAGTATAGCTTATCCCATGCCATGCAAGACGCTATGTCTTGGAGGGGATGGATTTTGAAGACCATGAAAATTTTGAAACAAAGAAAATTCACCTAAGGACTCATCACGATGTGGACTTTGAAGTAAATCTATATAATTCTGAGAGCGTAACCCATTTTGGTTGCAAAAATTGGGAAGCATTTTGCAAGATGTATGGTTTTGATGAGGGTATGCTTATCACCATGGATCTTGGTAATCCTGATATCAACCAAGACAATATGGACATTTGGGTCCTTGTTGATACGCCTCCAGTTCTACCGCTATGTGAGTTTCTCAAACATAGTTATTAGCTAATTTATATTGTTTATTTCAAAATAGTTGACAGCTTATTTCCATTGACAGCTTATTTTTATTGTTCAAAGAATGTGCGGGAGATGGTAGACAAAACCCACTACACCGATGGCTCTGAATTAACAACTTACAAGGAGAAAAATCATTTGGTCGGATTTTGTACTGACATTGAGAATTACAATATCTACAATCAAACTCCTCAATATTATGGTAAATACGTGCCACTAGTGCATGTGTTCAACTACGGTAACTACCATGGAGATACCCTGGTAAGAATTTTTACTATTACGACATCCGTGCATCTTTTGCATACTTCTAAAACTAGTACATCATTGCTAACTATGAAGTTATTACTATGTTTTCAACAGATAATTCCAGAGAATTGTGTGCCTCATATGATGTATCTGAAAGGCAGTGTTAATGTTTTGAACATACAGCCAGGTCGTCCTACGAATCTCAACTGTCCATACGAGATTTCTAAAAGAAGTGGAGACATGAAAATCAAAGGATGAAAAAAATGTATGGACAATCGTAAGGAGCTTCTTGGAAGCAAAAGGAAGCGAAGCACAAGAATTGGAGACAGGATGTTCTCCATTCTCCATAATGGAGAGTCAAGGTCTATATTGTTTTATGCTATTTTAGCTTAAATAGGGTATTTAGGTCCTGCCTAATACTGATGATCATGTGCTAAGAACAATTAAGTAGGGTTGGTTCGAAGACTATCAAGATGATGATCGTATGACTTGTTATGAATAACGAGTAGAAGTTGTATGATGATGATTAGTAGGACTTGTTAGGATTAGTATTACTTCCGACAAACTCGATACTCGCGGTCTCGAGACTTGTAATGTTTTATGTTTGTTCGGTCTTTTGAATTCGGAGACTAATATGATGAATTGTATTCGGAGACTAATCTTCTATTGTATTCGATGAATCTGATGTTGCTGTGTGCTGTTGTCTATATTCTGTCCAATAATATATTTTGTAACCTGTGCAAAAATCAGAAAAGTAAAAAAAAATAAAACCTAATATTCATACTAATGGCGCACCACACAAGACACTAATGGCGCACTGTGATCATCACACTAATGGCGCATTAACTGCTGGTGCGCCATTAGAATGCCAAAGCACATGGGTACAAATGGCCCCCTGGGAGGCATTCTAATGGCGCACTGCAGGCTATACTAATGGCGCACTACGTGGTGCGCCATTAGAACACCAGATACTAATGGCGCACCGGTGGTGCGCCATTAGAATTTAATTCTAATGGCGTGATGCCAGTGACGCACCGGTAGTGCGCCATTAGAAGGCAAATTCGGTGCGCCACTAGCATGCCTTTTCCTAATAGTGCCCTGTTCGTTTAATGGGGATAACACCCCCCACTAAACTAACCACACCAACCCTCCCTCTACCACTGGCCCGTGGGCCCAAGGCCATTAAGTTAGTTTAATTAGGTAACAGTTTAATTACCCCCTGTGACTTTTACATGTGGGCCCACCAACTAATTAGAGAAATTAAGTTAAATAAAGCCTCCTAAATACATGTGACACTTACAGGTCCCTGTCCAGTTTGACCAGTCAAACTGTTGACTGGGTTGACCCAGTCTATGACATGTGGCCCCGTTTGACCCTGTTGACCAGTCAAACTATTGATTGGTCAACTGCTGACTCGACCCCCCTAGACCCCACCAGTCAGCCTCTGTAGCTAGCACATGGTTGGGTACATTTAGTATTTTCTGTTTATTTGTGGATTAAAATAATTTTAGAATATTGTTTAAATCTTTGAAAATTCATAGAAAATAATCCGTAAGTCAGATGAAAAAGTTTTCTATATGAAAGTTGCTCAAAAAAATCCAACGAATCCAAATATGCGGTCCGTTCATCTGTCACATGCCCCTAGCATGCTAAATATGGAACTTTCCCCCTCCGGTCATCTGTCTGACACAGGTCCGGAATCGGGAACACCTTCCCGGTTGAATTCTCCCTTCACCTATAACGTCTAGGACCGCGTTAGAACACGTCTAGCTATGCCTGTTGTCCTGTTATACACTTGCTTGCTATGTATTTACTGTTTCTCCCCCCTCTTCTCTTCGGTAGACCCCGTGGCGGCTGCCGATGCCGTTGTGATCGACTACGTCACCGACGACCCCTCCTTCTTGTCTGAGCAACCAGGCAAGCCTCCCCTTTGATCATCCCGATATCGCCCATTTCTTTCCCTCTCATGCTTGCATTAGAACTGCTACTGCTTTCTGTATGATCCTACTCTGATGCATAGCCTGTTGTTGTTACCTGCTTTCATACCTTAGCTGCTTATCCTAAACTGCTTAGTATAGGTTGGTTAGTAATCCATCAGTGACCCCACCTTGCCCCAGTTGCCTCGCTTTATGTTCGATGACTCGATCAACGTGATCGACGTCCAGGCCCCGACACCGCACATCACCCCCTTAGTTGTATGACTCTGTAGAGTTTCCATCGAGTGCCGAGGGTGGAACCTCTTACATCACTCCTGATGAGACCTCTATAGTGTAGCTATATGATCGTGGTCATCGAGGGTGATTTCCTCCTTAACCAGTTCCGTTACGGCTCTGTCGTGCAACCCCTCAAGTGTGAACCTCGAGGGTGGATCCTCTTACGTTCACCTTGATGATAACATCGAGTGGATTTCACCGGGGGTGATTCCTCAGGTTTTCCCCTTGGTGTTAGACACATAGTTACTATGGTTACTATGACTTTGCACTGAGCCATGTTACTAAAGACGGGTCGGCCCTGAGGGGTACCCGCGCGAGCTTAATAGCGAGTGATGTGGAGTCGGGTTGACCTGGAAGGTGCCCGCGAGATACTTACGAGGCGTGGCCGGGCATTCTTAGCCCTTGCCGCAAGTACTCGAGACGGGGCGACGGGGTCACATCGATCGTGAGTCTCTGCTCGTTACTGCGTGCTCCTAGTCCACTACGATTTGGATATTTGATCCGAGGGGCCTCTGGCCTGATAGCACTAACCATCACGTGGGCATAGTATGGGCGTTCTGCGTCGTATACATCAGCCGAAGCTTAATAGACGTCAGCGACTGAGTGGCGCGCGCCGGGTTGAACTGCGTAAGCTCCTGCCTTGTTGAAGGAGGTAGCTAGGTCTGCTCACCGGCCGGCCGCGCAACGTGCAGGAGTTCCCGGGGAGATGGCCCATGACCCCTGGGGGCATAGGTTTAGTCCGGCGTGCTGGCCTCTCTATTAATCCTAGGTCGGGTTGCGGCGTATTGTTAGGCCGAGGCCGGGCATGACCCAGGAAAGTGTGTCCAGCCGGAGTTAATCGAGCGTGGTGGGTAAGTTGGTGCACCCCTGCAGAGAAGAAAACATCTATCGATAGCCTGTCCTACGATAACAGACACTTGGAGTTGTATCCCGATCGATACAACTAGAACTGAATACTTGTGATGAGAAATGGATGGATATGAGAAATGGATTTGATGAATGGATAGTATGGCTCTGGGATTGCTCTCTCGCAGGGAGTCGAGAAAGGATCTCTGGCCGAGGTTGATAACACTACTACTTTACATTATGTTGATCTGTACTCTTCTATATGCTGTAAGATGCTTGAAGATGCTAGTCTTCGATAGGTTAGGACTTTCCCCTTCCCTTCTGGCATTCTGCAGTTTAGTCCACAGATACAACCCATTCCTTTGATACAGATGCATACTTAGTTTAGATCTGATGTAAGTCTTGCGAGTATTTTGGATGAGTACTCACGGTTGCTTTGCTACTTCTTTTCCCCCATACCCAATTGTTGCGACCAGAAGACGGATCCCAGGAGCCAGACGCCGCCGCCGATGACTACTACTGCCCGAAGGATGCCTACTACTACGTGAAGACCGCCGACGACTAGGAGTAGTTAGGAGGCTCCCAGGCAGGAGGCCTTGCCTTTTCGATCATTGTTGCTTTTGTGCTAGCCTTCTTAAGGCAAATTTGTTTAACTCATGTCTGTACTCAGATATTGTTGTTTCCGCTGACTCTTGTGCTTTCGAGTTTATGTATTCGAGCCCTCAAGGCCACTGGCTTGTAATATAAAGCTTGTATTTATTTTAATTTGTGTCTAGAGTTGTGTTGTGATATCTTCTCGTGAGTCCTTGATCTTGATCGTACACATTTGCGTGTATGATTAGTGTAGAATTGAATCGAGGGCGTCACAACAATCACCTAGTAGCGCAGGATATTGTCATCACATGCACGCCTGAACAGTGAACCCCCATATTAGAACGTGGTGGGTCGATGTTGTCAGCCCGTGTACCTACTAATGGAATCACGATCACCGATGTCTCACCCCCAGAGACCGTCGACCCAGACAGAAAAATCGCCGTCACGGCTGCACATCCATGCCCTCCACCTCAAGTCGCCGTTCGTATATCGCACGTTCGGAGTAACGCCACCAAATGTCGGACCAGGCCCGATCAGCGCCCTCGCAACAACCCCAAGTACCACGCCGACGAGAGGAGCCATCGCGCCGCCAGCCGTCACAACACCGCCAGATCTGGGCCACACTCTCACCCAATGGTTGCCGCCACCATGAACGCGCCCCATCGCATCCTAGCGCAGGACCACGCGACCGCACCTCTGCGCCTGACATCCGCTCGCGCCACTCTCTTCAGAGTCGCACACCGTTGCCGCCCTCGCATCACCAGGCAAGCCTCCCCGCAAGCCGCCCGCGAGAAACGCCTCGCCCCCACCTTCCCTGGCGCCTGCTCGGGCTTTGCCGGTAGCCCTCGAGTGATGACGCGACAAGATGAGAGGAGGGGGGAGGGCCTAGTGGCATCGGCGGCGGCTAGGGTTCCTCCGTGCCGCTAGGGTAGGTGACGCGGTGATGAGGCCTCTTTTTCTTCTATCTGAATCCAGTTCCTGTTGGCCGAAATTATTAGGCAGTTGACATGCAATTAAGCTCTAGGGAGCTACATACCGCTGCCACACGCCGTGCACGAGTAATGCTAGACCAACTTAAAGTACAATTTTTATTACGTGATAGCAAACCTGTAGACTTGGGATTGGATTGAAGGGGGTGGGAGGGGCCCACACCCGTAAAAATCAAGGGCCGATAGAATTAATTAGGCAGGTTACATAGGATTTTGTAGATGAATTACGTAGGCGTAGCATTTTCGCCATCACTTCGTGCGTCAATGGTGATAGCGCCCACGGCAGTGCCGACTGTTGATGTCCGCGTTGCCAAGCCTCGTTACCAATACCACCTCATATCGATCAATCCACATGTTGAACACCATTATGGTCTACGTATCCATGCTGTGTTCTTCTTTCTTTTTTTCGACACATGAGCAAGCATTTGACCCTGGGTTATTAATATATTTTCCTGGGAATTTAGAGGCCGACGCACGACCCCACGATACTCCATGATCTATCATCATGGTGTACGCGTGAAGTACTACAAAAATGACAAGGAAATTAAGGTGTCCTTGCTAACGCATTATCTCCATCGTCGATCATAAATTTGGTCAAGGCAATTATACGCGTACGGAGTACAAAAACACGCATCTATGTGCTGTAGAAGAATGACACGGAAACTCAGCTGTCTAGCTAAGCAAATTCATGCTTCATGTTGATTTATGTTCGCGTGCGTACTATATATATACCCCGCCTCGCGCTCCATATCATCATCAACCGCTTCAAGGCACACAAATCAAGCTGCCAGATCCCAACTAGCTAGCTAGTCAGCTGCAAAACTCAGTGAAAAGGAAGCAAGACCGACGAATACTCACTCGATCATGGTGGCCATGGTGGTGCCGTCGGTGTTCGCCGCCTTCGACAAGGACGGCGACGGCAAGGTGTCCGCGTCCGACCTGCGGTGCGGCATGGCGGCGACCCTGGGCGAGGACGTATCGGAGGAGGAGGCGGCAGTGATCCTGGCCGCGGTGGACGCCGACGGCGACGGGCTGCTGAGCCAAGAAGAGTTCTCGAGGCTAGCCGCCGGTGCCCACGAAGAGGACGACGTTGACGTGAGGCAACGCTGTCTGAGGGAGGCGTTCGGGATGTACGCATCATCATCCACGGAAGCCACGACGACGACGATGATTACGCCGGCGAGCCTGAGGCGGACGCTGAGCAGGCTGGGCTCTCACGAACTGGGCGTGGACGAGTGCACGGCAATGATCTGCAGATTTGACCTCGACGGCGACGGTGCCCTCTCGTTCGATGAGTTCCAAGTCATGATGATGGCCTGATCATCGACTCTCTTCATGGCATTTTTCAAGACAGATATAGTGTTCACTTAATTCATGGATCGATCACATTCACATGCTATGTACGTGTTCATTCTTTCTTTGTTTTGCTCGCACGATAACCCTTGATTTCTATGGATACGTGTACAGATTCATTTGGAGTTAATGTTCTGCAAACTCGGCAGTGTCGAATAATATCATTTGGAGTTAATGTTCTGCAAAGTCGGCAGTGTCGCAGCTACCAGTACATCTACAACCGGTCCTCTCAAACGGTCCTCGGACATCCAAGGGAACAGTCTAATCACTGCTGCTGTCCTTATATGAGTTGGAAACTATTCTCGTTGATTGATCACAGGTGTTACAGAGTACAACATATATGGAGAGTGTGGAGTTGCCAAACGCCCCTATAATGGTGGCACGCAGGCCAGGCGTGGCTGACTCGGTCACATAAATTACATACAAGAGGTGATACAAAATACATACGCTAACACCCTCCTCAGCCGGAACTCCATTTGGGAGGATGTTCAGGCTGGAGCGAAAATCAAAAAACACCTGTGATGGTAACCCCTTGGTGAAAACATCGGCAAACTGCGAGCTCGATGGAACATGAAGAACGCGAGCCTCGTCAAGAGCCACTCTGTCACGAACGAAGTGCAAGTCGATCTCGATATGCTTGGTGCGCTGATGCTGAACGGGGTTACAAGCGAGATAGGAAGCACTGATGTTATCACAATATACAATGGTGGCTCGGGTGGGCGGGTGTTTAAGCTCAAAGAGAAGCTGGCGCAGCCAACAGGACCCGGCGACACAATTTGCAACACCTCGATATTCCGCTTCGGCACTGGAGCGGGAGGTGGTGGCTTGCCTCTTGGAGGACCAGGAGACGAGGTTGGAGCCGAGGAACACACAAAACCCAGAAGTGGACTTTCGTGTGTCCGGGCACCCCGCCCAATCAACATCAGTGTAAGAGATGAGATCTGTGGTGGAGGACTTGTATAACTGAAGTCCGTAGTGAGAGGTACCCCGGAGGTAGCGAAGGATCCGCTTCACGAGCTGCATATGAGTGTCGCGAGGGTCATGCATGAAGAGGCATGCCTGTTGAACGGCATAGGAAATATCTGGACGCGTGAGAGTGAGATATTGGAGGGCGCCGGCAAGGCTGCAGTATAGTGTGGGGTTAGAGAGAGGCTGGCCATCATGAGAGGAGAGTTTGGAGCTTGTGTCGACGGGCATTGAAACGGGCTTGCAGTTAAGCATGTTGGCCCGTTCCAAAATCTCGAGAGTATACTGTTGTTGGCATAGGAAGAGACCGGACGTGTTGGGGGTGACATTGATGCCCAAAAAATGATGGAGAGCACCGAGATCGGTCATGGAGAACTCGCGTTTGAGCGAGTTAATGACGGAATGGAGTGTGGTGGGAGTGTTTGCCATGAGAATGATATCATCGACATAGACCAACAAAGTATGCAATGGAGGCGCCATGGTGAAGAACAAAGAGTGAGGAGTCACTCTTGGTGGCACGAAACCCGAGGGAGAGAAGATACGCTTGGAACCGAAGGAACCAAGTGTGGGGGCCTGTTTGAGGCCGTAGAGAGACTTGCGAAGGTGGCAAACGTGGTCCGGCCGAGAGGAGTCGACAAATCCCGCAGGTTGAGAGCAATACACCATCTCATGAAGATCGCCATGAAGGAAGGCATTCTTCACATCGAGCTGATGAATAGGCCAGGAGTGGGAAGTAGCGAGGCTCAGAACCACTCGAATGGTGGCCGGTTTGACAACCGGGCTGAAGGTCTCGCCATAATCAACACCCTCTTGCTGAGTGAAACCGCGAACAACCCATCGTGCCTTGTAGCGAGCCAAAGAGCCGTCCGAGTGGAACTTGTGACGAAAAATCCACTTGCCCGTGACCACGTTGACACCTGCAGGCTTAGGCACCAAAGACCAAGTAAAGTTGTTCATTAAAGCATTGTACTCTTCTAGCATGGCTTGTCGCCAATGGGGGTCTTTGAGTGCAGACTTGTATGTGGATGGGATGGGTGAGATGGAAGGAGTAGTGATGTCCGCGAGGAAAAGGCGTTTAGGCATGAGATAGCCGGTTTTGGCTCGAGTGGACATGCGGTGTGCATTGTGGGGTGGCTGTATGGGTATGGCGTGGCGGGGCAGACGTGGCTGGGTGGGAGTGGTCGGCACGGAGGAAGAGGTGGATTCGCTGGGCACTGGCACAGTGCAGGACATTGGATCCAAGGCGGATTCGTGGGCAGCAGATGAGGCAGACACGACCGTGCGGGAGACAGGCGCGGGGGGCGAGAAGGGTCCACCGGATGAGGTGGGGGGCGAGTGCGAGCGAGCCGCGTGGGAGGTAGGTGCGGGAGGCGAGCCTGGGCCGGGGGAAAGTTACAGGCTGGTGGCTGCGGGCGAATCGGCCGGGCCCGGGGAAAGCGACGGGCTAGTGGCGTCGGGCGAATCGGGGAGAGGCGCTGAGCCAGGGGGTGGAGGTGGGATGCGGTGCGGCCCGGTGGGTGGGATCGCACACGGATCTAGAGGCGGGGGAGGATTGGCCGGTGGGATCGGCACGAGATCCAAGGAGGGCAGCGGGATGGAAGGATCTGCATGGGGATCTTCTATGGAGGGGGGCTTCTCGTGCCAAGATGTGGCAGGCTAATACGGCAACGTGGTTTCGTCAAAAACGACGTGGCGAGGTACGATGACGCGGTGTGATGCAAGGTCGTAGCACCTGTATCCTTTGTGTTCTAGGGGATAACCTAAGAATATGCACCGAGTGGAGCGGGGAGCTAGCTTGTGAGCGGAGGTGGCATACAAGTTGGGGTAGCATAAACACCCAAAAACGCAGAGATGGTCGTAGGTCGGGTGGATGCCGTGGAGAAGAAAGTAGGGAATGTGAGAAGCAATGGCATGAGAAGGGCGCCGGTTGAGCAAGTAGGTGGCCGTGTGGAGGGCTTCTACCCAAAATGGAGGGGTGAGATTGGCTTGGATAAGTAGTGTGCGGATGATGTCGTTCGTCGTGCGAATGAGGCGCTCGGCATTGCCGTTTTGGGGAGAGGTATGGGGGCAGGAGAAGCGGTAAGCAATGCCATGGGAGGAGAAAAATGAACGGAGGGAGGTGTTGATGAACTCACCACCATTATCGCATTGCATGCTTTTGATGAGCACGTGAAATTGTGTTTGCACGAAGGCAAAGAAGCGTTGGAGGACGGTGGAGGTGTCGGACTTGTGGCGGAGGGGAAAAGTCCAAGAGTAATGTGTGTAATCATCCAACACGACAAGATAATATTGATAGCCTGAAAAGCTTACAACTAGGGACGTCCATAGATCACAATGAATTAAGTCGAAAGGAGAAAACGTTTTGCTAGTAGAAGAAGGAAAGGGAAGACGTGGCTGGCGACCTAATTGACAAGCGCTACATGGAGTATGTGGTTCTTTATTACAACCAGTGAGAAAATCATGAGGGAGGGAGGAAAAACTATGAGCGTCGGGGTGACCAAGGCGCCGATGCCACACATCCGATGAGGTGGTGAGGAATGTCGACGCCCTGGATGGAGTGGTGCCGGTGAAGGGGTAGAGATCGCCGGTGCTAGCAGAGATCATGAGAATTCTCCGAGTGCGTAGATCCTTCACAAGAAAACCACAGGGGGAAAATTCAACAGAGCATGAGTTGTCAGTAGTGAATTTGCGAACGGAAATAAGGCTAGTGACAACAGTAGGGGAAATAAGAATGTCAGTGTGGCAAAAATCGTGAGGGGTGAGGGTGGTGGATCCAGTGGCGGTGACCGGAAGCTGTTGCCCATTGCCGACAAGAATAGAAGAAGGAACACGCTTTAATGAAGAACGAGACATGGTCAAGTTACCTTGGGTGCCGGTCACGTGCGAGGAGGCGCCAATGTCCATGTACCACTCGGGGCGGGCTTGTGGGGGAAGCCGGAGTTGCTGTAGGCGACGTTCAGCATGGCGAGGTGCTCCCACGATGGCTGCTGAGGTGGGTAGTACGGGGATGGAGGCGTCAGCGGGTACATGTTGTAGGCCTGAGCATGGGCACCCGGACGGGGGCTGAGGACGCCAACGGCGTTGGGAGGAACCCAACCGGGGCGCGGCGACGGGAGCGCCATGCCATACGGGGCGAAGTACCCGGTGAAGGGCGCCGGCAAGGGCGCTTGGTGACCGCGCGCAGAGTAGTCGCCACGTCCACGACTGTGTCCTCGGCCACGTCCGCGACCACGATCACCGCGACCGCGATCAGAGTGCGGCTGGGCGGGAGGAGCCGAGGCACGATCAGAGGGAGGCCGGTCGGAGGAGGAGCCGCTCGGGGGGCGATCGCCAGAGCCGCGCGAGCCGGAGCCAGAGCCTCTGGCTGGGCCGCGGTCACCGCCAGAAAGAGCGAAGGCCGAAGCGCTCTCTTCGGCGGCGTGCTGCGCCTGAGACTCCTCGGCTAGAACCACCCGTGAAAGGACGGTGTCGAACGGGAGGCCCTGGTCCCCGAGGACGACGTGGATGGTGTCGAGGCACTTGTCAAGGCCATGGAGAAACTGAGTGGTGAGGTCGGTCTCGGTGACGGCGTGGTCGATGTCCGCGAGGCGATCGGTGAGGAGCTTCATACGGTGCGCATATTCGGCCACAGGAGATCACCTTGCTTGAGATTGCGATATTGCCGGTTGAGAATCATGTACCGAGCATCGCGATTGGCGAGGAAGAAGTCGCGGATCTTCTTCCAGAGGGCATAGGTGGTGGTGGCGCCGACAATGTGGTCGACCATGGGGTCCGCGAGAGTGGCGTAGATCCAAAGAGTGACGTGGTCATCAAGCTCGTGGTAGGAGGCATCGGCGTTGGGGGAAGCGGGTGCTCGATGAGTAAGAGGACGCCGTAGCGGATCATCACCATGAGGAAGAAGGACTTCCACTTGTGGTAGTTGTGGTCGGCCGGGTTGAGGAGAAATTTGATGTGATGCGTGATGTGGTTGGAGAAGATGGGGTGGCGAGATGCCGGCGGTGGCGCAGGAGCCGGCGGAGCGGAGGTGAACAGGGGGGGCGAACTGAGATCCGGAAGAGCCGGTGGTGCCCAGAGAGGGAGATGGGCTGGTCCCAAAGGCGAACGGCGGCGAGGAGGCCGTGGAGGTGGCCGAGGCGGTGTGGGCGGCGGGCGCCGTGAAGGAGAGCATTGGCGGTGAGGTGCCGGAGCGGGGAGCCGCGGAGGAAGAGGAGTCGGGCTCGGCCATGGGACTGGATATCTGATACCAAGTTGGAAACTATTCTCATTGATAGATCACGGGTGTTACAGAGTACAACATATATGGAGAGTGTGGAGTTGCCAAATGCCCCTATAATGGTGGCACGCATGCCAGGCGTGGGTGACTTGGTCACATAAATTACATACAAGAGGTGATACAAAATACATACGCTAACAATATGTCTAGGTTATCTATATATCTCTATATCCAACCCATATATGAAAATGATATAGGGATGTCGGGTCGTGTTCGGATAGTGTGTCACATAGTATTTGGCCCACTACGGACCATGTTTTCTATTTCTTTATTCTTGCTTCCTTCTCTCTCTCTCTCCATCAATTATTTGTGTGTGACCCATATTGAGGGAAAGTGGGGGCATAGCTCTGTCCATGGATAAATCGGGGTTCAAAGCGGACATTGGCCGGACGCATCTGCGAGTGTTTGAGGAGCCAAAATTTTCCATTGTGGTTGTAGATGCCCTTAAACCCTAGCCACCAAGAATGGATCTAGAGAGAGGGAGAAGGCGACTCGATCACCAACATCATTCAGGTTCCCTTACCTCCATGGGTTGCTCTCGCGGCGGCGGGAGGAAGGGAAAACCTAGGACCTTGTCCTGCGTGCATCAAGTAGTTTAGGGATTCTTAGTAAGGGTTTTGACTATGTATAGTTTTAGCTCCAGCTGTGGTGATGGCGGCCGCGAATAGGTGTCCTCTAGATCTCCCTTCGAAGCGATGGATCTTGCTTCTATTAGTATCGGATCTTTGGGAGAGGGTATGTAATGGCGTCCTTCAGATCTGGACTGGTGCACTATGTGTCATGATGTTGGCATCAAGATGGCCCTCCCTTTCCTGCCCCTTATAATGGTCGTGTTGTGGGCAGTCAGAGGTATCAATGAAACATTGCCCTAGTACGCGTTGGGGGTCAGGGAAATGTTCCTCGGACATTTTTGTGCAAGCGGCGTTGGTGTGCCTCATTTTCACCCCTTGGTGTTTCCCTGATGCAACAGATCGTTCGATAGGGGTTCGTGTTTCTTCCTTGATTTAGTGGCATTGTCTCCGCTGGAAACTGGCAGAAGTTTTGTTCGGGAAATGGTTCGGCTCTAAGATTCCAAGTGCAAGCAAGGCTAGTATGATGGTAGCTTCTTCTCTAAAACTTTGGTCAAACTGAACCTTAACACAAGGACTTTCTGACCACAGGATACAATGTTAGGCTGATTACGATGACATGTACCTAGGGTAGGGTCTTAGGCCTGACCTAGACGCCCTACCCAAGGACACTACACAAGAGTTCAAGGCCTACAAGGTTCAATAGGAGATACCGACTGAAATTCTCACGAAGTGCAATCCACTCGGATATCCCAATTCCACTCGACAATGGCTACTCACTCGACCGTACAAGAACCCACTCGAAGTACAAAATATCTAAAGTCACCCTAGGATGGCAACGGTCAGGCATTCACTCCGTCGTCATAAAGACCATTTAATATGGGCGTTACTAGTAACATTCAGGACTTAACTCTCATTGAACCCATGTATAACTGAGCCCTGTGAGGGGACGGCGCACTCTATATAAGCCACCCCTCCCCTCTGGCACAAGGGTTCGCACCCCCTGTAACTATTCAACACTCCAATCGACAAGCCTCCGCGGCACCGAGACGTAGGGCTGTTACCTCCTTCGAGAGGGGTCTGAACTAGTAAATTTGTGCGTACAACCTCGCCGTAGCTAGGACACTGCCCTATCCTACGTACCCCCTACTTCTACTGTCAGACTCGTTCCCATGACAGTTGGCGCTCACCGAGGGGCAGGCGTCTGAGCGACTTCCGGTGAGGTTGCAATCTTCGATCTTCATCAACATGGTTTCCGGTGGTGGTTTGGCCTTGGGTTGCGAGATCCGTCTCGGCACACTAACCTTCATCGCCGATGACTCCGCCTGGCTTCGTGAAGCCCCCCTCGACGTCGAGGCTCTCCCCGTTCGCGAGACGACACACTTTCGCGCGAGTGCCTACAGCGTCCTCCCGCGGCAGCCGTCGACTCAGTATCGGTCGGCTCCCGTGGTCTCTTCGCTCCCGCTGTCTGCTGCCGCAAGCGATCCGATCATTCGCGGCTCCAGCAGTGGGTGAAGCATGCGGTGGCTCGTCAGTCGACCACCCCATAAATCATGGCGATTGAACCCAATGAATCCCTCTATGGGTTGTTTGATCAGCCGACTGGCCATTCGGACACGCTTTCTGAGTGCAAGAGCAACAATCCCACGGCGGAAGTCTTCGTGGTCGACTCCCAGCGCAGTCCGCCCGGATTCCGTCATGGCGGCGGCGACAGAAGTGGCCCGTCACACGACCACGATGAGTATTACCCTCAAGCCCTCACTTCAGAGCAGAGGGAGGAGCTACATCGCAGAAACGTTCAAGCTCTTCAGACCCCCATCATTGGGGAGACCTCCGAGGCTCGGGCTTTGGAGGTTGCACGCTTAGCCACCCTGGCTGAGCGTACGGGCCTGGAGAATCTTCAGCAAGCACTCGATGACCATGCCCGCCGGCAAATTCCAAGTTCTAGTCGATGGCAATGACAATTGTTTTCGACTGGGCCTCGAGAAGAGTGTCAGGTATACCGTACCCCGATCCATAATGTTGTAGCGGATGCACGTATTGCAGATTCGATTTAGCCATCCCATTCTGAGGCTGGTAGAGGGTTGCAGCAGATTCGAGCACTGTTCAGGGCAGCCGGGGAACAGAACTCAGCTGTTTCTCAGTTGCGCAATAGGATTCACAGAATGTCTGTCGTGGTGGACATAGTTTAGTCAGCACACAGCCCAAGGTCGCCTCCGTGGTGTGAAGATCGTGGTTATCGCCAAGACTAGTACCTTGGTCGAGGCCACGGGCAGTTTGATCCTCGATACCACCGTGATGACCACCGTCGAGTGCCTACGCCCCCTCCGAGGGGAAGTTTGTACGCGCCCCATCGGTATGATGATAGGCGCCCGTACGGTGATGAGCGGAGAGTTCCAGTCGACCCAAGAGAGCCTGGGTTCAATGCGAGCTTAGTCCTCGTATAGGGCCTGGTTGACAGAGGCAGAGCTAACAGAGAAGGGCCAGGCAGAGATCGTCCGAGTGGAAGCAGGGCGTTCGTCTCTGGGCCCGAATGTTTCAGCAGAGCCATCCGAGCAGCCGAGATCCCGCCCAACTTCAGATTGGCTGCGGGAGTGAGCAAGTTTACTGGAGAGTCGAAGACAGACACATGGTTGGTAGATTACCGAGTGGCGGTGCAGATTGGTGGAGGCAACGATGACGTAGCCATGAAGCACCTCTCCTTGATGCTTGAAGGTTCGGCCAGAGCTTGGCTGAATCAGTTGGCTCGTGGAAGCATATTATGTTGGGAAGATTTGGCCCAAGTGTTCATCAAGACATTCGAAGGCACATGCAAGCGCCCCGCTGGCTGTCTGAGTTGCAACATTGTGTCCAGAAACCGAATGAAACTTTGAGGGATTACATCCAGTGGTGAACTACACTTCATCATCTGATGGAGAGTGTTTCAGAGCACCAAGCCATCTGCGCTTTCAAGGAAGGCGTACGATACAGAGAGATCACATTGAAATTCGGTCGCTCCGGGGCCATCACATGGAGATAGCCACTCGGTACACGAATGGCGAAGAGGAAGACCAACTCTGCAATGGCAAGGGGAATACATACGACCAAGACACCGGGGTGGAAACCCCAGTCGGAGACAGAAACGCAAGGCCGAAGCCGCTGGACAGGCCGAAGCAGCAGTGGTGAATACCCAAGCAAAATTTAAAGGAAAACCCAAGGGGCCATGGGTGCCCAAAAAGTTGAAGGATTAGTCTGGCCAGGACGTCCTAGATTTGTCGTGTCACATTCACACAAAGAAGGATGAAGAGGGTAACTTGATTCTACCCAAGCATACCACTCGACAGTGCAGACTCTTGATTCAGCAGTTTCGAGAGGGTTAGCCCAGTGAAAAAGGACTCTGATAAGGACAAAGATGAAGAAAAGGACGATGGTTACCCGAAGGTCAATGCTACCCTGGTGATTTTTGCTGATGTTGAGAGCAAAAGTCGATTGAAAGTTATAAACAGAGAAGTGAACATGGTTGCTACGGCAACTACGACATACCTAAAGTGGTCGAAAACTCTCATTACATTCGACCAGTCCGATCACCCGAATCACATTGCTACCCCCGGGCGGCAAGCTTTGGTGGTCGACCCAGTCATTGGGGGCACCTGACTGATTAAAGTACTCATGGATGGTGGCAGTGGTTTGAACATTCTGTATGCTGAGACCCTCCGGGGGATGGGCATTCCGATGTCCCAACTCAGTGAAATTAACATGCAGTTCCACAGAGTCATTCCAGGGAAGAAAGCAAAGTCACTCGGGCAGATTGCTCTTGATGTGGTTTTTGGTGATTCCAAGAATTTCCTCAAGGGGAAGTTGACGTTTGAGGTAGTGGATATTCACAATGCTTATCATGCGATTCTGGGCAGGCCCGCATATGCTCGCTTCATAGCCCGTCCATGCTACGTGTATCTTAAGTTGAAGATGCCCGGAGCCAAAGGTGTGCCTCCAGAAGGGTTCCAAGATTGTTGATGAGAAAATGTCGATGGTAGAGCTAGAAGAGTACAAGAAAAATGTCGATCCGAGTGAATTGTTGAGAGCCAAGAAGCCTGCTTCAGAATCTGCATTTCAGTCGGCCGTGAGACGAAGCCAGTTCACATTCACCCGGAAGACCCCAAGGCTGCTCCGACCCACATATCGATGACACTCGACAACAAATAGGAAGTCGCGCTCATCCAGTTCCTCCGTGAGAACTGGGACATTTTTGCATGGAAACCATCAGACATGCTAGGTGTACCCAGGGGGCTGGCTGAGCACCGTTTGCGTGTCCACTCAAAGGCAAAACCTATCAAAGAGCATCTCCGTCGGTCCACTGCGGAAAATAGGAAGGCGATTGGCGAGGAGGTAGCTCGGTTCTTGGCACCTAAGTTCATCCGTGAGATATACCACTCCGAGTGGCTCGCCAACGTTGTCATGGTCCCCAAGAAGGATAATTCGCTTCGTATGTGTATTGACTTTAAGCATATCAATCGGGCCTGGCCAAAAGATCATTTTCCTCTCCCCTACATCGATCAGATAGTTGACTTGACTACGGGGTGTGAGCGTTTGTCTTTTCTGGATGCATATTCCAGGTACCATCAGATCCTACTATATGGGCCCGATGAAATAAAAACGGCCTTCATCACCCTGTTTGTGTGTTTTTTCTATGTCACCATGCCTTTCGGTCTGAAGAATGCTGGCGCTACATTCATGCGCATGATCCAGAAGTGCCTGCTCACTCAGATCAGTCAGAATGTGGAAGCATATATGGATGACATCGTGGTTAAGTCACGCAAGAGTTCCGACCTGATGTTTGACCTTCATAAAACATTTGCCAATCTGAGAAGATATGACATCAAGCTGAATCCATCCAAGTGCACATTTGGAGTCCTCGGAGGAAAGTTGCTCAGTTTTCTCATTTCCGAATGAGTTATAGATACAAACCTTGAAAATATTGGTGCAATTCTTCGAATGAAACGCCATGTGCGTGTGCATGATGTTCAGAAGTTTACAAGTTGTCTTGCTGCATTAAGTCGATTCATCTCTCTCCTCGGGGAAAAGGCATTGCCTCTTTACCGACTGGTGAAAAAATCTGATACATTTGAGTGGACTCCTGAAGCTGAAGCAGCATTTGTGGAGCTCAAAGCCCTGCTTTCCACCCAGCCGGTGCTTGCTACTCCTATATGCAAAGAGCCTCTACTGTTATATATTGTAGCCACTGGTCAAGTTGTCAACACAATGCTCACAGTGGAGCGAGAAGAAGAAGGGAAGGTCTATAAAGTTCAACACCCAGTGTATTACATCTCTGAAGTCTTCACTCCTTCCAAGCAAAGGTATCCGCATTACCAGAAGCTTGTCTATGGAATTTATTTGACTGCGAAGAAAGTTGCACATTACTTCCAAGATCACTCGGTTTCAGTCGTCAGTGACGCTCCAATGTCTGAAATCTTGAACAATCGAGATGCAACAGGCCGAGTGGCTAAGTGGGAAATTGAACTTCTTCCTTTGGATATCAAGTTCAAGGCAAAGAAGGCGACCAAGTCTCAAGCAATCGTGGATTTCTTGGCCGAGTGGATTGAGCAGCAAAAGCCAACTCAAGTTGACTCGGAACATTGGACCATGTTCTTTGATGGATCTAAGATGTTAAATGGTTTTGGTGCCAGAGTGGTCCTGGTGTCCCCAATAGGTGATAAACTCAGTTATGTCCTCTAGATTCACTTTGATTCCTCCAATAATGAAGCTGAGTACGAAGCACTCCTTTATGGGTTGTGTGTGGCCATCTCACTCCGCGTCCATTGCCTGATGGTCTACGGCGACTCGGATTTGGTAGTTAATCAGGTGATGAAGGAGTGGGATGTCAGGAACCCTGCCATGATCTGATACTGCAATGCAGGAGGAAGTTGGAAAAGAAGTTTGAAGGATTAGAGCTCCACCATATTCCCCGAATCAAGAACCAAGCCGCTGGTGACCTGGCAAAAATAGGTTCCACTTGGAAGCCTATCCCCAGTAATGTGTTTTTGGAGCATCTCCATACCCCATCAGTACAAGAAGATCCCTTTACTGAAGAACCTCCCCAACCAATAAGTCCTACCAACCTGACTAAAGTTGAGGTGCCAGCAGTTATGGATCTAGTTATGGAGATTTTGGTAATCACCCCCGACTGGACTGTGCCATATATTGCATATCTGCTCACGCAGGAGCTTCCAGAAGATGAAGTTGAAGCGCGCCAAATTGTCCGTAGGTCCAAGGCCTTCACAGTGATAGGTGGACATCTTTACAGAGAAAGTGTTACTGGCATGGCTCGGCGATGTATCTCTCCAGAAGAGTGTCGACTGATATTGGATGAGATCCACTCGAGGACCTATGGTCACCATGTGTCATCTCGGGCCATCGTGGCCAAAGCATACCAAGCAGGATTCTACTCGCCACGGTCCAATGAAGCAGCAAAGGAAATCGTTGAGAAGTGTGAGGGTTGTCAATTCTACGCAAACAAGTCCCACAAGCCCGCATCTGCGTTGAAAACCATTCCACTCTCCTGGTCGTTCATCGTGTGGGTTTTGGATATGGTTGGACCTCTAAGGACTGGCAGGAGCGGCTTCACTCATCTGCTTGTGGCAGTCGACAAGTTCACCAAATGGATTGAGGCAAAGCCTATCAAGAACTTAGACTCGAGTACAACCATCAGTTTTGTAAAGGAGTTGGTATTCAGATATGGAGTTCCACACAGCATCATCACAGGCAACGGTTCAAATTTTGACTCAAAAGAATTCAGGGAGTTCTGCGCTTCCCAGGGCACTCGGGTGGATTACGCATCCTGTCGGAGATATATCCCGCGGTATGACCCGGCTGGAAATATGATCCGGCCGGACTTGGCGGTGTAATTAAGACCCGGTTGACACTTGGCGATTCACTGGCGACCCGCCTTGACCAGATGGTTTACAAGCAACCTGCCTGAACATTATGACTCACTAGTAACCCGGTGGGCGGGACAAATGGATGACAAGGCCTAAGGCCCAGAAGGCCGGTTTATATTAATGGTGAGCCGGTTTAAGAGGAAAGGCGTGAAGAATATTTACCTTACAAGGAGTTAAGACCCGGACTTGTATCCGGTTTGTATTAGAAGGTAGACTAGTACTAATCCTAATAGGACTCCACATATAACCTGTTCCTTCAACTTATATAAGGAGGGGCAGGGCTCCCCAAAAAGGGATAAGTTTCATAAGGTTTCACAAGTTAGGTTTAGACAGACAAATCAATAGCTCTTGAGATGAGCACCCCTGTAATTGTGATCACCATGATCAATATCAATGAAGTAGGATGTAGGCTTTTACCTCCACCGTGAGGGGCCGGACCTGGGTAAAACCTCGCGCCTCTCGTCTCACTCAACCCCTCTCAACATACCACATAGATGCGTTGGCCTCACGACTAAGTCCTTTCAACGAGGACATCTGCCGTAACAATTCCACGACAGGCGCCCACCGTGGGGCTCGCGCACGGTGGTGTTGAGTTCTCGGAGGGAATTCTTCAGAGATCGAGGAGCTCGCGATTGACCGGATGAAGAAGTTTCAGAGTATAATCGCGTAGGATAACCTTGCGGCAGAGACAAAAATTTCATCTTTTGAGATCATAATCGTAGCTAATTATGGAGCTGGCACGTTCCAAGTTTGAGATGAGAATTAGGAAGGCGTGTTGTACGCGGCTTCAAAGTCGCCGAGATTGATTCGACACCTCTGTCGTTTGTATACAGGTTTAAAAAAATTGTTGAAGCCGTGTCGAAGATGAATTAGTGCAAGGATCATAACCAGTATCAGCCGACGGCAAGTGTTCAACCAGCCATCGCTTTGTCCTGCGTGGAGACCGAGGTCAAACTCATCCATCTGACCCTTGAAGCAAGATCTATGTGAAACTCCAGTGTGCTATTTCAACCAGTACTACTCGCTCCGCATGATGGACTAGTTGATCTACAAATCCTTATATACAAGAGAGAATTCCTTATTTAACACTGTTTTAAAATTGGATGCCCTATTTAACACTGGAAAAATATTTCTTCCCTCTATGACATCAACTCTAAATTTTGTTCCCAATATAACACTTATGTACAATATTTGAGCTAACGGTGTTAAGTGATGTATGAAATGACAATCTTGCCCTCAAACATCTAGCCAATCTGCCCCTATATTTCCGTGTCATATTTAAAGGTGGGAACATGAGTCAGTGTGGCCAAAAGGTTGTGCTAAAACTAATTTTCCTAAACTTACCTGATAGGCTGATAGGCCAGGCTCTGGTGGTACGTGGGCACGACGACAAGAAGTGTTCTGTAATCCGTATGCAAGTTGGAGTTAGCAGACTGTGCCGCACCTGCTGGAGCCAGTGGCAGCACGTCGTGTTTGCGTTCGTTTCGCCGAGAGAGCGGAGTTGATCGATCCAGCAAGCTAGCTTTTCACATGTACGTGCGTCACATACGGCTAAACGTGCGTGCACTATTCCGCAGCAAAATCAATGAAGCAGCTAGCTTTTGCACGTACATGTGCAGCCCTTCGATGATTTCTTTTAGTGTTCTAAAGTTAGCAGAGGCATCGGGGAAAATAGAATGAAAATTTTGGTGATATACTAGTGCCAAGGGTAGTATTGTCATTTCAAGCAGCATTTAACACTGTTAGCTCAAGAAATTGACGAAAGTGTTATATTGAAAATGAAATTTAGAGTCGATGATAGATAGGGAAGAAATATTTTGGCAGTGTTAAATAGGGAATTTAACTTTAAAATAGTGTTAAATAAGGAATTCTTTCTATATACAACTGCAGTCCGATGCTACCATGATTTAGATTAAAAAAGAAAGAAAAGGGAGTCAACGACTCGGAACTGGACAGTGGTCTCCGCCCCTACGGCCCGACCTTCGGCTGTTGCTCTGTCATGCCCCGCACCGCCAGCGCCTCTTCGATGCAACCGCACCTCGCCGCCGGCAGGCAGAGCCCGGTGAGCCGCCGCTGGCTTTGCTCTACCTCACCTCGACAGCAGCCGCCTCCGGAACCGAGCTGCTACCTCCAAGTCACCACCGAGCCTCGCCTGCGTCCTCCCCTGGCGGCCCTGAGCCGGTCAATCTCCTGCTGCTACGGTCAAACGACCGTTTCCAATTTGCTGCGAGCCGCTGTTGTTGCCGTCTAGCTCTAGCTCTCGCCTACCTCTCCGCAGCTCTCTTGTTCTGCAGCGGACCAAGGTAGAAGAAGAAGGGAAGAAGAAGACACAGGTGGACACAGGAGGTTTCCGGCGCTCGAACGCCACTACCACGAGCACGAACTCGTTCCCAGGCACCACTCCAAGTTACACAGGCCGAGGGAGACCTTATACACGCGCTGCTCACACACCCACGATGCGCACATACATGCCCCATGATCCGCATGCGCCGCCTACACTCACAACGCGCTCCTACACGCTGGGCGCAGCTGGAACCCGCATGGATCGCTAGCGTCTACCCCTATCCCGTGACTATCTCTAACGAACATGCATTCACGCACACACCTGCGCACGCCCGGTCGCCACAGACCTGGCACGTACGCGTACACTCACGGGTCACCACGGACCTGAGCATGGCTTATTCCCATCATTCACGCCCTAAGCCATGATCTGCCGTCGCCGGAGTTGGTGCAGCTTCCGTCGTTGTCGTCGTCACATCGCCATGTACGCCTCCGCAGCGTCTCTGTCACAAGCCTCCGCTCGCTCCCGCTGCAGCAGCCCGCAGTCCCGTGGGCCGCCACGCCGCGTCTCCGTGCCGCGCACCTTTCACGATTGTCGCGCCGAGCCGTCGCGACCTCTGCGCCACCACGCAGGTCCCTCGCGACCTCCTCGTCTCCGCGACCGCCGTGCCCTTCGCGCGCACTCCCCATGTCGCCATGCTCCCGGCCCGCGCTCCCGTCGCGCACGTACGCGATCTGCGCAATCAGGTCCAGCGCCTCGACGCGGTCCACGCCCGCGGTCCCGACGCGCCCGACGCGTCCGGTGCGCACCCATAACACGCACCGGTCGCGCCCGGCTCGCCGCCGCGCCTCATTCGCCACGCTCCCCTCGTCTCCAGCTCGCGCCATGATCGCGCTCCGACGCGACCAACGCGGCTGATCCGGCGTGTCCCGGAGCTTGGCCTTCCCTCCGCCGAGGCACGCCGCGCCACCGCAGCCTCTGCGCCATCGCGCAGGTCCGCCGCGGCCGCCGCGCTCTCCGCACGCTCGGCATCACCGTCCTCCGCCGCCACACGGGACGTGCGCCATCGCCGGCGAGCTCCTCCGAACCCGATGCTCTGATACCAATTGTTGTTGCCGTCTAGCCCTAGCTCTCGCCTACCTCTCCGCAGCTCTCTTGTTCTGCAGCGGACCGAGGTAGAAGAAGAAGGGAAGAAGAAGACACAGGTGGGCACAGGAGGTTTTCGGCGCTCGAACGCCACTACCACGAGCACGAACTCGTTCCCAGGCACCACTCCAAGTTACACAGGCCGAGGGAGACCTTATACACGCGCTGCTCACACACCCACGATGCGCACGTACACGCCCCACGATCCGTATGCGCCGCCTGCGCTCACGACGCGCTCCTACGCGCTGGGCGCGGCTGGAACCCGCATGGATCGCTAGCGTCTACCCCTATCCCGTGACTATCTCTAACGAACATGCACTCACGCACACACCTGCGCACGCCCGGTCGCCACAGACCTGGCACGTACGCGTACACTCGCGGGTCACCACGGACCTGAGCATGGCTTATTCCCATCAGCCGCTGCCTTCGAGCGAGCGCCGCAGTGTCCTCGCCTCCAAGTCGCCCTTACGACACCCTGAGTCGCCTCCGACCCTATTGCGAGCCGCCACCTCAACGACCTTACCTCGTCGGCCGCCTCTCCTCCTCTATCAAGTTGAGCCGCCCCGACGCGAGCAGTCTCGCCTTTGCTCCGCTCTGCCGCAAATGAAGTGTCAGATGTTTCAACACCTCCTCACCGCGTCGGAGCTCTGCCGACTCGCCGCCGCTTGCCCCGTGCGCCCCGTTCTGCTGGGCCGCTTCCACGCTCACCGGCTTATTGTTCCGGCCGGCTGCCAATTCTCCGCGCCGGGTCTGGCCACCCTTGAGCCGCCCCGGCCTTGGGCCAAGTCACCGGCTGCCTCCGCCACTGCTTGTGAGGCCTCACCACTCGTTGATCCGCCTTCTAGTGCGTCTTCGGCTACCTTGTGCCATCACAGAGCCGCTTCTACAGCTTTGAGTAGATACGTGATATGACTAAGGTTGAGTCAATCTTCCCAACATGAAGACCTGAGCCAATGTAAAATACTAGCAAGGCTAGTGCCAATTGAAGAATGGTGCAAGTATGCACGGTAAGGCGTTTGCACCTGGAGCAGAGATAAAAAAAGAGGTTCTAATGACTTGCCGAACAAAAAACAATCAGGTGCGATTTTTCTAAAACTCTTACTTGGTGTAACTAAATATCATCAAAAGATTTTTTTTCGAGGTATGCTATTGTATACGCAGGTCGATTAACTCATGGCCAAAATATGATCCGGTCCTTGCGCACCATCATTGGAGGTCGCGTCTACATCCGCACTATGTCAAATTGCTCAACAGACGTGTGCAAACCGCCGCCTGCGGTCCGGTCTACATCAACACGACGCGGCTGACTCGTCCGTCCACGTGATTTACCACGTCTGCAATTAACTCGCCCGTCCGTGCCGTCTTAAAACGTTGCGGGCGACTTATCTGTCTGCTCTTGCGGGTGACTCATCCGTGGTTGATTTTAGCTTCACCGTAGTGACCATCAACTCCATGGCGGATAATTTCCGGCCTAACATATCAGGTGACATCTATCTAAGTCTATTTTTGACACATATTATTTTTTGTCAAAAGAACAATTACTCTGGACTGTATATTTTGATATGCAGGACAATTATTCATTATAAACGTGGTTTATACCATGGGTATGGAGCATGCGCTGGCAACGTCCTTCCCGGTGTTCGTCCGTGTCACATTACACTGTGAATGGACGCATGCAAGACGCCGCCCTTATGGCCCGGTTTATATCAGCTTGCCGGGACTGCGCCTGTGTTTGACTCGTCCGTCCGTACTGGCTTATAACTCCGTGACCGACTCATCTGCTCTTGCCGCCTCTGATACGGTGGACGTCTTTACCATCCGTCTCTTGTGATCCGGTCTACATCAACACACCGGGCCGCACCTGTCTGCATGAGCTGTTTATTGAGTATAAAGCCAGTCACTGCTTGGGTATCCCGGTTTTCTTCCAATAACTTTGGAGCAAATTATCATATACTATCAACCGTCGTCTGCATTGGGTGGCCCAATGGGCAGGCACACAAGTCGCGTTCACTACAATTTGGTTAACTTCAAATAGCCGGTTGGAAGGAACCATTGCCCGAGTTGCTGACACGACTCATATGGGATCATTTATAACCCGCCGCAGTCACCTCAACTTTCTGTGGATTCACATCGTGCTATCAACACCAATGATATACAACTTATGCCGGTTTATATCGCGGTCAAATATGGAGAATCTCAAGCCAACTCCTCGAGTCGCCTTGAGACTCGGGGGCTACAATGATACGAATCAACAAATGTTGCCAGTTTTCAGTGAATTCAAGAACCCCAGGATGTTGGAGGGAAAGATAACCCGGTCTCGGAGGCTACTACCATATTGATGGAAGTTTAAAGGCTGTCAGAAAATTTCTGGTTCAAAATGAAGAATGCCGGTTTAAAATCTAGTTTAAGGGAAATCCCGTCTCCCACACAGCGCTGAAGCCCTTAGTATCTGGTTCAAATCCGGTTTAAGAGGAAACTATCTCTTGCAAAGCTCTGACGCTCTCAATATCCAATTCAAAAATCCCAGTTCAAGAAGAATTTATCTCTTGCAAAAAGTTAAAGGTTGCCGAAGAGGACCTGTTGCCATGATGCGCGGTTCAAACATGGGTATCCTGCCTTATTGGCTTATCATATTATTGATCACACGGGGGATTCTGTTTACAAAGCGGAGTTTTGTTTACCCATTGATCCGGCCTATAAAGCCATATATCAAAAAAATCACTTGGGGGCTTGGTCGTATTCGAACCATAGCTACACCTCTTGATCGGCGTAAGGCCACCAGGGGAATCACTTAGGGGCTTGGTCGTATTCGAACCATAGCTACACCTCTTGATCGACGTAAGGCCATCAGGGAAATCACTTGGGGGCCAAAGATAGTGTTGCAAAAGCACAACTCAAACATAGGCACCCACTGAGCACAGCTCAAAATATTGCTCGGGGGCTCTTTGCTTCTCAAAGAACAAAGAGTCTACACCCTTGTAATAGGCTATCAAGCAGGCTTGGAAGCTAGGTGTATTCACCTAAAACCCCGGGTTATCCTGCCTCTTTAAGTAAGCCACTCCGTCCAGGTAATCCTGGTATGACCCGTCGAACGTTTGACAAGTCAATCTCATAGACCCTGAACTTGTCAAAATTAAAATGACGATTGGTTAATGTGAGGTCCATCTTAAAAGGCTTTGTAAAATGGTTTAACTCAGTGGCCTGGCAGCCCATGAAAAGCCTCAATTTTGGGTCTGGCAGCCCATGAAAAGCCTCGCATATTCTTTTTATACTTTTATTTGCCAAGTTTTTTCTCCTTTGATGAGGTTTATAATATCTTATGATAAACCGGCATTTATTGACCCGGCTCGGCTTTCAACTACAAGTTGTCAGTACATGATCAGTTATATTCCGGTGTTTATTGACCCGGCCTGGTTTCAACTACAAGTTGCCAGTATTATATGGATAATCCGGTGTTTATTACAACCCGGTTCGATTTTACTATAAACCGGCAAGACATGGGAGGAGTTATCAATACTCAAAATTTGGGTTATCACCCTTACTACAAAAAGTTGGTAAACCAACGATGTGATTCAATGTCACAGGTATGATATGTTTCATATTTGATTATTCTTAAGAGCAGCCTTGGTTATAAACCCGGGCTATATGTTGGGCATTATGACCCGTCCAGCGATAAACCTCTAGGACACTTTAAACTTGTTGTATGCCGAAACAGGTTGAATAAAGCATGATTATAAATCACCGACGTTTATTAACTCGGCCTGGTTTTCGACTATAAGTTGCCAGTATGATGATAAATTATCCAGTGTTTATTAACCCGGACTAACTTGGGATTATAAGTCGTCAGTATATATTTGGATTGCGCCATTGGAATCATGCGCTCATAAATCATTGGATTATATTATTCAAATCTTCAAATAGCCAACATGGCTGGATTTTATTATGGTCATCAATAACCAGTGTTATGATTAAGGTTTTCAAAGTCGCTTTAGTGCAATGGCTATTATATTATCAATGGATATGATTTATTGAAGGAATAGTCCCAAGTCGCTGTAGGCTTACGACCCGGCACTTGGGGGCTACATTATTCAAGTTGAGATTACATCAAATATGCAAGTCTCATGTCACTGCAAGCATGAACCATGACACTTGGGGGCTAATGCAAAGTCATTTTTTGCTCACCTTATTGAAGACCCGACTCATCATATTGTAATGAGCCGGCCCTTGGGGGCTACCAATTGCTCCTGTCAACAATTTAAGGTACACAAGTCTTAAAACCATTATATTGAAGGGTCCACTGCTCAGTTGGTAAAGCACAAAGATCTTAACCTTGTGGACGTGGATTCAAGCCCCATGATAGGGGTTACATCATATGGTGTTCTTTTCAAAGAAGTATGTATAAAGTCCCAG
This sequence comes from Triticum urartu, assembly GCF_003073215.2. Lineage (NCBI taxonomy): Eukaryota > Viridiplantae > Streptophyta > Magnoliopsida > Poales > Poaceae > Triticum > Triticum urartu. Next base: position 152,939,953 of record NC_053025.1, read on the forward strand.
CTCAATATTATCTTACTGAGTCGTCCCTTGGGGGCTACACGTTGTTGTTCAAGTCTACATGATCATATTTATAAAGTCTCTGCTCATTATTGCATAATGATCCGGCCCTTGGGGGCTACACCGGTTGAAGTTTTTTGTGAGCATAAGACAATTACAAGTCCCAGGTTGATGCAAACACGACAACCCGACACTTGGGGGCTACATATATGGAGTATTCAGTCTTTACTACTGCCTGAGATGAACAACATGGATTTCTTCAAAGTGGCAGTATTTATATTGAAGCAAGTCTTAAGTTATCACTTTGTTCTGCTCAAGACTTGGGGGCTACAGGTAATATGGATATAAGGGAGAAAATATCTCCAAAATTTTAGTTTTGAGCAAACCAGATTGACCCGGTGTCTGCAACAATCATGACCCGGCGTCACCAACAATCATGACTTGGTGTCACCAATAACTGTCGGCGTTCTAGGAACGGGGGTCCCCAGACTTGCCTGCCTGCGGCCTGTGACGTGGCTCAAGTGGGGGCCCAGCGCGGCCCATCTTCATCAGCTCAAGCTCAAGACCCTCGCGAGGGGCCAAGCCTCGCGGGGCGGACGACAGAAAGCTTTCTCTGAGGCAGCCACATCAGGCAGGCTCGCGAGGAGGCGGAGAGATCAAGGCAGGGGTACCTCGCAAGGAGCCCGTGACGCAAGCCATGACGATCGAGACCAGGCGGGCACCAGGCGGGTGCCGACCTGCGTAGTGTCCTTATTTCCCCTTTGGTGCAAAGGGGGCAAGCACAGGCCAAGTCATCGGGCAAAGGTTACCATTCCGGTGCAATGAGACCAAGACCAGCAGAGCGGCAAGACGGAGGTCACCGTGGAGCCCAAGACGGCGTCATCACTAGTGCTTTTGGCAGCCGAAGACCACCTTTGGTCAGGATAACTTGTACTAGATGTTCCCCTTCAAAATGGCCAATTGTTGGCGCCCTTCCCGCTCATTTTTTGGGGAGAGGCCCAGGGCCCCTATAAATAGAGCTAGCCACCACCGAAGGAAGGAGACACCCAGGGGGGATGAAAGAGAGACGGCTAGAGATTTGATCGAACCCTAGCAGAGAGAGAGAGGCGCCTGAACTCACCCAAGCAGTTCATCGCACCAGCTCAAGAACACCTCTCGCGAGGCTGTTCTTCCCTTGTACTGTTCATCATCAGCCCCCGAGACAATCCACCACACCACACACTAGAGTAGGGTATTACACCACAACGGTGGCCCGAACCAGTATAAATCTCGTGTCCCTTGTGTTGTTCGTTGTTTCCAGCTTAGATCACGCGAGGAGATTGGACGTAGATCGGTAGGGGAGAGATCTCCGCGCGCACCCCAGTGTTCGAACCTCAAGGGTCTGCCGGAACCCGAAATCCGACATTTGGCATGCCGGGTAGTGGTGCGCCGGAATCCTTCTTCCTCCGCATCACGTTCCGTCGCCACGCCGTTCAGATGTCAAATGACTCAGCAGCCAACACCGACCACTGGGCAGCGTGGCCCGCCCACGCCGTGGCACCATCCCAGGGCGACCTCAACCTTGCACCTCAGGCAGCCCGTGCTCCGCAGGGCGCTGCGGGGCGTGGGCGACGCGGCCAGACGCCGCCTGCCCTCACACCACGGCAGGTGCGGGCTGCAGCAAGGGCCTTAGACCACGCCGCGGCCACAGCGCCGTACACCCGACGGGAGCAAGCGAATTCCAGGGCCGCGCTCACGGTGGCCCGAGAGCTGCTACGGTGCCGACTGCTAGAGGGAGGCCGCGACGTGTTGTTGGAGCGAGTAGCTGAGCTCCTGGACGCCGCCATCTCAGGAACACCTCCTTTCTGCGTCCAGCTGCCACCCCAGACACAAGGCGGGCCGGATGGTGGCATCGTGCACGCGCACGTGACTTCTAGTGGACTCCAGGGCCCGTCCAGCGCCAACACCTCCGCCGGCACCGGGCGACAAGTCACGCCAGCCCCCTCTCAGGCCAGCGAAGGGGGGCACGCCGCGGCCTTTCGGCCTCGGCGGACCGCGCGCCATCACCCCCAAGACGGCGCTCCAAGCCAGGCTGCGTGGCATGCGGGACGCTACGGCGAGGTGTACGGGGCGGCGACCCCGGAAGCTTATGTGCCCCGCATGTTGGATCAGGGGTGCGCACTAGAGGAAGATCATGGCTCATTCCTCGGGCCAGGCTGGGGCGAGGAGACGCCAGAAGTTGAGCTCTTTCAGGAACCCCAGGATAGCCTCGACAACCGCACTGGCGGCGGCAACTATCGTGTACCACTCATCCCTCAGGAGCAAGCTTATGCTAACCATGGGTCGCAGGAGATACAGGTCGCCGCAGCAGGTGGCTGCTCCAATTCTGTAGCCTCATACCCCTCGGGAGGAGGGCGCAGGGGGCTGCAGGAGAGGGGCCGAGATTCAGGTTCGTCCCCGCGGCGGTCGGAGCAAGGCGTTCTCAGGAGGTAGGCCCCCTGCCGGGGAGGTGCCCCAGGGCCTGCCCCCGGCAGGGGACCCGTGGTCGTCGGGGGAACCGCTGGCGACCGCTCTGCCTCATTGGCGGCGTCCTGGTTTCCGGTCGCCGTCGATGGCGGTAGAGTGAGGCGCAAGGCGGGGCCCTCGTCTGGCGATATGAAGCAAGGCCGGTACCTGTGAAGAAGGCCCAGTGCTTGTGAAGCTCGCCGCCCGTGACACTCTCACGTAATAATGAGTGGGGCTGTACATGCCCCGGAGTCTCCGGAGAGCCGCCCTCAGGCCTCGGGGGCTCCCGCCCATGCCCAGTGGCAGCACTTAGCTCCGCGCTGGTGAGAAGACGTCGAAGACTAGACTAGGTGCCGAACGCGGCCTTTTGCTTTTGCCTTTCCTTGTTGACAAAGTTCTTCGATTTGGATTTAAGTTGGATTTGAGCTCGATGCTTGCGTGTGTTTGGGGGAAGGGGTGTTTAGTCTCGTTCGAGCAATCTCTTGCGTTCTGGTTTCGGCTTTGCGTCCCAAGTTAGCATCGGCTGCCCCCCCCCCTCGCGAGCCGGGCCGGACCAGGCACGTTTACAACCAGGACCGCTGTTACCGCACCCTTTCCGGGGGTTTTCATCACGGAATCTACAAGTTAATCAGAAGACACCCGAGGTGTGGCGGCCCCCGCAGGCCCGCTCGGGACTCGTCGGGGTCGAAAGGTACACAAGTCAGCTGACCCATCACCGGGCCAGCGGCTAATTTCACACACAACGTTATACTTACCAGGGTACTAATTAGAAACCTTTACATGAGGGGCTTCCCCTCCCAAAATGCTCTTACATTCTTCGGGGCCAAGCCCGAACCTTCTTCGTGCAGGATAAGCAGCAGTAACATGCGGTCAGTCAGACATATCACTCACCGCGTCTTCTTGGGCATCCTCGAAGGCATCACTGGCATCATTGACATTGCCACCGCCGCCGCCAGCATCTCTGTCAGCAGTAGGCTCGTCCACAACACCGCCTTCATTGGCAGCCATGACCACGCCGTCATCATCAGACACAAAGGCCCTGACGAGGGCGTCCACATTGTCCTCCACCCATCGCGCCAGGCCACCCCGGACGGCTATGGGCATGGGTGCGATGGCAGCGTCGAAGTCAAAGTGGGGGTCCCTGTCCAGCAGATAGCTGAAGACGCGGGAGAATGCACGCCCGAGCAAGGCTCGGCTCCTCTCTTCGACAAGCCAACGGGACCTTTCGGAGCGGTTCTCCAGAAGCGTCACCACGTTGGTGAAAAACTGGAGGTTGCCGGCGTAGTTGACCTCGTGTGCCTCCTTAGCGGCAGCCTCGCAGATATTGCCCAAAGCTGTGTTGGCCCTTTCTCTGAGCGTTTGAAGCATGGGGGCATGCTCATGCTCCAGAACCCGCCGCCGACGGATCTCGTCCTCATTCCGCTGCACGATGGCCTCGACGTCATCAACCCTCTGTTGGAGAAGAAGCTGCTCGGCCCGGGAAGAAGACAGCTCCGCCTGTGCTGCGCTGAGGGCGGCTGCGGAGGAGTCCGCACGCCGCGTCACTTCAGCCAGTTTGGCCCTGAGGGCTGCGGTCCTGCCCTCAGCCTCGGCCTTGATCAGCCCCAACCTCGTCTCGTATTCGCGCTCGAAGGCCGAGCGGGCTTTCTCCACACGGTGATCGACTTCTTCCTGGGCCCGGGCTTCGCGCGCGGCAACGTCATCCTCCGCCAGAGCCACCAGGCGCTCCCTCGTCTCCAACCGCTCAAGATCAAGGTTGCGCTCAGCGGCCTCCAGCGTCAGCGCCTCCTCGCGCTTCAGAAGCTCCGCCCGATCAATAGGGGCCCCCTCCATCGACTCAAGGACCGCCTGGCGCAGTTCCAGTTGCTGCTCCAGGGAGTTGCCCCAGGCCAGGGGCTCCCATGCGCACTCCTCCGCATCCTTGCGACGTCGGTCTGCTTCCAGAGCCTCCTCGACGGCCTGGGAGCAGGCCTCCTACGAGGCTGCCAGCGACGCTTCGGCCTTCGCGTTGTCGAGATCACGTTGGTGACGCGCAAGGGCGACGGCAACCTTTAGTTTGCGCCTCTCCTCAGCAAGGCGCAAACCTTCGGCCTCGAGGCACGGATCCTCGTTAGCAAGCTCTGCCCCTATCCGGCTCACCGCATCCGCCGCCCTCTGGAGGAACTCTTCGCGAAGGGTGCGTCGCTCCCGAGCGCGCCTGAGCACGTCTTCTGCATCACCCTCTTCCACTGGAGCATGCGGAGGGCCCCGAGGTGGCAGGCCCCCTCTCGGCCCGGGCTGGGGGCTGGCGCCCTAGCCATCGCCAAACGGACCTCTCTAGGAATCCGTCCTGGCGTCGGCCCACCCACGGAGGAGGAGCCAAAGACAGACTTCATCCATTCACCATCTATGATCAGAGGAGGAACGCGGGGCAAGCCGGATGTGCCCCAGAAGGACCCATGAAGAAAGGACAGCGGGCGCACAGGCTCAAAGTGCCCATTGGAACGGACCACTCCACCAACTGGTCTGGAAGCAGGGGTGCCGCTCGAGCTCGGCGAGCCCAGGGCCAGCGGAGAAGGCGAAGCTTGGGGGATGGCTCCCGGGCTGACTTGGCGAGTTTTGCAGGGCAGGGCCTGAAAGGGCCACAATCAGTCGCAGGGATAGCAAAGTAAACAAGCAAGGAAACAAGAAGACTTACTCGTCCATGGCAAAGTACTTCCCGCGCTTCAACAAGCGGCAAGGGCGGTCGTTGCGACCCAAGGCCTCCTTCCTCTTGCGGAGGGCCTCGAAGTCTACACGGAACCGACCTAAGCGCCCGACGCAGGGGTCGGCCCCTGGTGCGGAAGAAGCATCAAGATGATCAGCACTGGAGGAGTCAGCCTGGGCGGCGCCGTCAGGCGTCACCTCGCAAGGAACGGCTGGGGGCTCGGAAGCCCTGGCCTTAGGAACCATGGGCCGCGACTCCGCACCTGTCGCCGCTCCAGGGCGGGCCTCGGGAGACGCCGCCTTCGAGGCTTCTCGCGGCATCGGCACCTCGACATCGGGCGCCTCAACCCTCGCTGGTTCTCGTCTCCCCGCCCTGTCGCCCGAGGAAGGACCGCTGTGGGCGGCAGGGGAAGCAACCACGGTGGATGGGTTCTCGTGGGGCCCCATGAAGCCAGCCGGGTGCAGTCCCCACTCGTCGAAGCTGGGCATCTACCTCACAAAATCGGCCATGCCGGAGCAAAGATACAAGAGGATACCATTGCTCCGAAGGCTGCCTGGGGAAGGATCGCCAGTCAAGACCCTGAGCACCGTCCGCAGCACTTCAAGCGCCAAGTCCTCCTCCTAAAGCCGCATGCGGTCTCTATGCCCCGCAAAGTCCCACATCCGGCGAGAGCGGCGCTGAAGAGGAGCAATGCGACATTGGAGGAACTCTGTCGGCGTTCTGGGAACGGGGGTCCCCAGACTTGCCTGCCTGCGGCCTGCGGCGTGGCTCAAAGGGGGGCCCAGCACGGCCCATCTTCATCAACACAGACTCAAGACCCTCGCGAGGGGCCAAGCCTCGCGGGGCAGACGACACGGAGCTTCCTCAGGCACGGCCTCATCAGGATGGCTCGCGAGTAGGTGGAGAGATCAAGGCGGGGTACCTCACGAGGTGCCTGTGACGCAAGCCATGATTTTCACATGGCTTCTCCATTGAAGATATCTGAATAATGCACATCACTATAAGCCTTGCAAGTCCCCTATCCTATGGGTGGGGGCTGCAGTGGTGGGTGGGGATGGCGGCGGTGGTGGGTGGGGATGGCGGCGGTGGGAGATGAGGGAGACGAAGGCGGAGAGGAGACGAGGGAGAGGAGGGTGGGGATGGATCGGATCTGGAGAAATGGTGGTTGGGTAGGTGGGTTAGGGCTTTGGTTTTTTCAGGAGAGGATCAACCGTTGGATGGGCGCGTGATGGATGGCTCGGATCGTGTCCAACTTGGTGATCCGCATGGAGGTGGTTCCTCGCTTCTCATTGGCTGGCTGGCTCACGCTCGAAAATCCAAATTTTGGACCCAAATCTCTGATTTTTTATAAATGCCTACAAATGTGTGTTGCAATATTGGACCATACCATTTTCCAAAAGGCGGCTGTTAGGTGCCGGTCAATCGGCCTAAATTTGGGTCGGTCGCCTCACGACCCTACGATGTTTTCGTGTGTAACCATTTGATTCACCCCCACGTTATACTTTCTTCCCCATCTTGCTCATTCTCTATCAGATAGAACACATAGTTGACCCTCCCGCCGTTGCGCCGTCGCGCACAACCGTAGTTTGTGGCCTAAACATTGGCATCACCCCAACGTGTTCTAGTTGTAGCATTCGCTGGTTCTAGCACCTTCCCGAGGCTGCTCACCGCCGAGGATGAAGCATCCTCAATCAACAGTTCCAGCAACCCATCTAGCCGGTTCCAGCAAATTACTTTACCACTTCTAGCACCCCCACCGTAAATTGCTCAATGCTAAGGATGCAGCATGCCAAATTCATTTTCCTTTTTCAAGTGCCAAAAATGAGTTTTTTTAAATAACCTAGCAAATAATTGTCAAAAAATTGGACGAAATCATTTTTCTAAAATACTAGGTCATATTTAATGCACAATTGATAAAATGGTTGGGTGTCAAAAGATTTGATCCACCTCTGGTGAAAAAGACAAATTCCCGCCGATTCAGCAGGAAGCGGGTCAAATTTGAACTGTAGCTACCTCATAGTTTGCTCTTTATTTTTTCCAAAAATCATTTCTAGGTAAAGAAGTATCTATTTAATCATAGAAACACCAAAAAAATTCCAAGATTCAACCACTAGCTAGGAACGATCATGCCCGCCGTTTTGACCGCATTTTGAAACGGGCATAAAAAATTCAAAAAAAAATTGGGAAACCTTCGCATTGTGTCATTATATGTGACCAAGTTTCCAGGAAAAATAATAAACTTGTAATACGGCAATTATTTTTAAAAAGTGTTTTTAGAAATGAGCTATCATGCGTGAAGATTCATGGCTTTCAAGCCAATTAATCAATCTTATGGCCATATTCATGGCATAGTTTGTTCAAATGATCTCATATTGTGCACAAGGGTGCATATTGGAATGGCAAACAATGTTGCCTAAGGAAGTTTTCATTTTCTTTGGACGAAAAAACCATTTTCCATTTTTCGAGTGCCCAAAAGGAGGTTTTTTTGTGAAGGACCTCCCAAGTAATTGTTGCAAAATTGGACCAAATTATTTTTCTAAAATACTAGGACATATTTAATGCACAATTGACAAAATGGTTGGGTGAAAAAAGTTTTGATCCACCTCTCGTGAAAAAGACAAATTTCCGTCGATTCAGCTGGAAGCGGGTCAAATTTGAACTGCAGCTGTCTCACAGTTTGCTATTTATTTTTTCCAAAAATCATTTCTAGGTACATAAGTATCTATTTAATTAGAGACACACCAACAAAATTCCAAGATTCAACCACTAGCTAGGAACGGTCATTCCCGCCGTTTTGACCGCATTTTGAAACGGGCATAAAAATTCAAAAAAAATCAAAAAATTGGGAAACCTTCGCATTGTTTCATCATATGTGGCCAAGTTCCTAGGAAAAATAACAAACTTGTAATATGGCAATTATTTTAAAAAAGTGTTTTCAGAAACGAGCTATCATGTGTGGAGATCAATGGCTTTCAAGCCAAATGATCAATCTTATGGCCACATTCATGGCATAGTTTGTTCAAATGATCTCATATTGTGCACAAGGGTGCATATTGGAATGGCAAACAATGTTGCCTAAGGAAGTTTTCATTTTCGTTGGACGAAAAAACCATTTTCCATTTTTCGAGTGCCCGAAAGGAGGTTTTTTTGTGAAGGAACTACCAAATAATTGTTGCAAAATTGGACCAAATCATTTTTATAAAATACTAGGCCATATTCAATGCACAATTGACAAAATGGTTGGGTGTAAATTTTGTTGATCCACCTCTCGTGAAAAAGACAAATTTCCGCCGATTCAGTTGGAAGCGGGTCAAATTTGAACTGCAGCTGCCTCATAGTTTGCTATTTATTTTTTCCAAAAATCATTTCTAGTTACATAAGGACCTATTTAATGATAAATACATGGTTTGGTGGCGATACGTCGAGGTTTGGGCGGTGGCCGAGGGCCCCAACTCTAGAGCGCGTAAACTCGCATGCCCGTCGCGTGGTCACCGCGTGACCGTAATGTTGCCATGTGTTCTGGGCGGCTTAGGCATGTTTAGTGGGTTGGGCACTCCCCAGGTTGGTGCTAGGAAGAAAATTACAACATAAGATTCTCACGAGAAGACCGATCGATGCTCAAACATGAATTAGCAGCCAAGTGTTTGATTAGCGGTACGGGAAATGCACATGGCCAATGGGCGTGAGTTTTGGCTGAGGATGATCATCTACTAAGGAGAATGTCTTCACAAATTTTTAGCTCAAAAGGAGGATCCTAGGTGGTACTTGCTTTGCAAAGTACCACGCTAGACAAAAATATGAATGTTGAAGCTGGGCTCAAAATAATGAATGGATTGAGATGAAATTTTGTGGAGGATGGTTATTTGGGCATAGGAAAGCATTGTAGAAAATTGATACCATTTGGACATGCCAAAGTAGTACTTCCTTCACAATGCTCTTCTATGGACAGAAACTTGGGAAAACTAGTGAGAGAGATTGGATGAATGAAATGAGCTCAAAATTGGTGTAGGTAAGTTACTTAGGTATGGTCATGCGCTGGTCAATTTTCAGATCATTTGGGTAAGCCTAGCTAGTACTTACTTCACAAAGCTTCTCTCGAGGTAGAAACTTTGGAAATTTCCCGAGAAAGATTTACTAGGAAAATTGAGATGAATATTATCATGTGGCAATGATTTGGGTATGGAAGAGTGCCCGAAAAGTTTGAGGGTAATAGGAGGGGTCTATATAACACTTGCTTTGCAACGTGCCAATTTGGCCATAAAATATAAATTGAACCTGGGCTCACATAGATGATTTGACTGAGCTGCAATTTGGAGGAGGGTGATAATTTGGGCATATGAAGAAACTGTATAAATTTCATGTCATTTAGAGATATAAAAAAGGTACTTCCTTCACAATGCTTCTAGGTGGACAAAAACTTTGGAAATTTGCCGAGGAAGATTTGCTAGGCAAATGGAGCTGAATTTTGTCATGCGGTAATGATTTGGATAGGAAAGAGTGCCCAAAAATTCCTAGGGCAATCAAGAATATATAAATAGCACTTCCTTCATAAAGTGTTGTTGTGAACATAATAGGAAAATGAATATTGTTGAATTAGTTTTGAACTAGGCAAGGAAGGATTTTTACATATTTGATGAAGATATGACCCAAAGAATTTATGAGATTTTTTGGGAATTTTGGGAATGATAGAAATATAGGTTGCTTCACAACCTAGGGCAAAAACTGCCACATGGACATGACACATAGGCAAAACTGATGAGATGGCGCCTAGTGATCACAACCCACCACAATCTACAAGGCTATGACCATCTATATTGGTCATTAACAACTAGAAATAAGGCAGCGGACTAGCACTGTTTGCTTTGTGACCATTTTGTGTAAGGAAATTACGACCTTTCTGACCAAAATGGTCGCAATGGTTTAGGGTTTGAAGCCCCCTGAACAGCTTTTGACCAATTGGTCTAAAATGGTCATAAATTTATGACCAATTCTTCGAGGGTCACTAACAGAAGGTCATAAGTTGACATATTTCTTGTAGTGGTTGAACGCGGAGGTGTCGTCCGTTCGGCGCTAGGATCTCCGGTGATTTGGATCACGTCGAGTACGACTCCCTCATCCCCGTTCTTTGAACGCTTCCGCTCGCGATCTACGAAGGTATGTAGATGCATCCGATCACTCGTTGCTAGATGAACTCATAGATGGATCTTGGTGAAACCGTAGGAAAATTTTTGTTTTCTGCAACGTTCCCCAACAATTTTCCCTCAAGTGGATGACCTAAGGTTTATCAATCCGTGGGAGGTGTAGGATGAAGATGGTCTCTCTCAAACAACCCTGCAACCAAATACAAAAAATCTCTTGTGTCCCCAACACACCCAATACAATGACAAATTGTATAGGTGCACTAGTTTGGCGAAGAGATGGTGATAAAAGTGTAATATGGATGGTAAAAATATATTTTTATAATCTGAATAAATGAAAACAACAAGGTAGCAAATAGTAAACGGGCACAAAATGGTATTGCAATGCTTGGAAATGAGGCCTAGGGTCCGTACTTTCGCTAGTGCAATCTCTCAATAGTGCTAATATAATTGGATCATATAGCCACCCCTCAAAGTGCGATGAAGAATCACTCCAAAGTTCCTATCTAGCGGAGAACATAAGAAGAAATTGTTTGTAGGGTACGAAACCACCTCGAAGCTATTCTTTCTGATCGATCTATCTAAGAGTTCGTACTAAAATAACACCAAATAATTTCAGATTCATAATATTCAATCCAACACAAAGAACTTCAAAGAGTGCCCCAAGATTTATACCGGAGAAACAAAGACAAGAATGTGCATCAAGTGAATTAATATGATACCCCATTGTCACCACGAGTATTCATATGCAAGACATATATCAAGTGCTCTCAAATCCATAAAAGTATTCAATCTGATAAAATGAAATCTCAAAGGGAAAACTCAATTCATCACAATAAGATAAAGAGAGGAAAACACCACATGATCCAACTATATTAACAAAGCCCGCGATACATCAAGATCGTGACATCTAAAGAACATGAGATAGATAGATTAAACACATAGCTACTGGTACAAACCCTCAGCCCAAAGGGTGGACTACTCCCTCCACATCGTGGTGGCCGTCGGGATGATGAAGATGGCCACCGGAGATGATTCCACCCTCCGGCAGGGTGCTGGAACGGGGTCTAGATTGGTTTTCGGTGGCTACAGAGGCCTGCGGCGGTGGAACTTCTGATCTAGGGTTATTTCTAATGGTTTCTCTATTTATAGGATTTTTTGGCGTCGGTTTCACGCGAAGATGGGCCTCGAGGTGAGCACAACCCACCGGGGCGAGCCTGGCCCACCAGGCGCGCCCTGGTGGGTTGTGCCCTCCTCGTGGCTCTTCTGGCCCTCCCACGAAGCTTCGGGGGTCTCTTTTGTTCCAAAAAAATCGTCTAAAAGTTTTAGCTCATTTGGAGAACTTTCATTTCTGCATAAAAAAACAACACCACGGTAGTTCTGCTGAAAACAACGTCAGTCTCGGCTAGTTCCAAAAAAATGATATAAAGTTGCTATAAAATGATTGTAAAACAGACAAGAATGATAATATAACAACATGAAACAATGAAAAATTATAGATACATTGGAGACGTTGTTGGGGAACGTAGTAATTTCAAAAAAATTCCTACGCACACGCAAGATCATGGTGATGCATAGCAACGAGAGGGGAGAGTGTTGTCCACGTACCCTCGTAGACCAAAAGCGGAAGCGTTAGCACAACGCGGTTGATGTAGTCATATGTCTTCATGATCCGACCGATCAAGTACCGAACGCACGGCACCTCCGAGTTTAGCACACGTTCAGCTCGATGATGTCCCTCGAACTCCAATCCAGCCGAGCTTTGAGGGAGAGTTTCGTCAGCACGATGGCGTGGTGACGATGATGGTGTTCTACCGACACAGGGCTTCACCTAAGCACAGCTACGATATTATTGAGGTGGATTCTAGTGGAGGGGGGCACCGCACACGGCTAAGAGATCAATGATCAATTGTTGTATATCTTTGGGGTGCCCCCTACCCCCGTATATAAAGGAGCAAGGGGGTGCGGCCGGCCAAGGGGAGAGGCGCGCAGGAGGAGTCCTACTCCCACCGGGAGTAGGACTCCCCCCTTTCCTAGTTGGAATAGGATTCGGGAGGGGGGAAAGAGGAGAGAGAGAGAAGGAAGGGGGCGCCCCCCTCTCCTTGTCCTATACGAACTAGGGGGAGGGGCGCGCGGCCCAGCCCTGGCCGCCTCTCCTCTTCTCCGTAAAAGCCCACTAAGGCCCATTTACCTCCCGGCGAATTCCTGTAACTCTCCGGTACTCCGAAAAATACCCGAATCCCTCGGAATCTTTCCAATGTCCGAATATAGTCGTCCAATATATCGATCTTTACGTCTCGACCATTTTGAGACTCCTCGTCATGTCCCCGATCTCATACAGGACTATGAAATACCTTCGGCACATCAAAACACGTAAACTCATAATATAACCGTCATCGAACTTTAAGTGTGCAGACCCTACGGGTTCGAGAACAATGTAGACATGACCGAGACACGTCTCCGATCAATAACCAATAGCGGAACCTGGATGCTCATATTGGCTCCCACATATTCTACGAAGATCTTTATCGGTCAAACCGCATAACAACATACGTTGTTCCCTTTGTCATCGGTATGTTACTTGCCCGAGATTCGATCGTCGGTATCTCAATACCTAGTTCAATCTCGTTACTGGCAAGTCTCTTTACTCGTTCTATAATACATCATCCCGCAACTAACTCATTAGTTGCAATGCTTGCAAGGCTTAAGTGATGTGCATTACCGAGAGGGCCCAGAGATACCTCTCCGACAATCAGAGTGACAAATGCTAATCTTGAAATACGCCAACCCAACAAGTACCTTCGGAGACACCTGTAGAGCACCTTTATAATCACCCAGTTACGGTGTGATGTCTGGTAGCACACAAAGCGTTCCTCCAGTAAATGGGAGTTGCATAATCTCATAGTCATAGGAACTTGTATAAGTCATGAAGAAAGCAATAGCAACATACTAAACGATCGAGTGCTAAGCTAACGGAATGGGTCAAGTCAATCACATCATTCTCCTAATGATGTGATCCCGTTAATCAAATGACAACTCATGTCAATGGCTAGGAAACATAACCATCTTTGATCAACGAGCTAGTCAAGTAGAGGTATACTAGTGACACTCTGTTTGTCTATGTATTCACACAAGTATTATGTTTCCGGTTAATACAATTCTAGCATGAATTATAAACATTTATCATGAAATAAGGAAATAAATAATAACTTTATTATTGCCTCTAGGGCATATTTCCTTCAGTCTCCCACTTGCAATAGAGTCAATAATCTAGATCACATCGCCATGTGATTTAACATCAATAGTTCACATCACCATGTGATTAACACCCATAGTTCACATCGTCATGTGACCAACACCCAAAGGGTTTACTAGAGTCAATAATCTAGTTCACATCGCTATGTGATTAACACCCAAAGAGTACTAAGGTGTGATCATGTTTTGCTTGTGAGAGAAGTTTAGTCAACGAGTCTGCCATATTCAGATCCGTATGTATCTTGCAAATTTCTATGTCTACAATGCTCTGCATGGAGCTACTTTAGCTAATTTCTCCCACTTTCAATATGTATCCAGATGAAAACTTAGAGTCATCTGGATCAGTGTCAAAACTTGCATCCCCGTAACCCTTTACGACGAACCTTTTTGTCACCTCCATAATCGAGAAACATATCCTTATTCCACTAAGGATAATTTTGACCGCTGTCCAGTGATCTACTCCTAGATCACTATTGTACTCTCATGCCAAACTCAGTGGTAGGGTATACAATAGATCTGGTACATAGCATGGCATACTTTGTAGAACCTATGGCTGAGGCATAGGGAATGACTTTAATTCTCTTTCTATCTTCTGCCGTGGTCGGGCTTTGAGTCTTACTCAATTTCACACCTTGTAACACAGGCAAGAACTCTTTCTTTGACTGTTCCATTTTGAACTACTTCAAAATCTTGTCAAGGTATGTATTCATTGAAAAAACTTATCAAGCGTCTTGATCTATCTCTATAGATCTTAATGCTCAATATGTAAGCAGCTTCATCGAGGACTTTCTTTAGAAAAAAACTCCTTTCAAAAACTCCTTTATGCTTTCCAGAAAATTCTACATTATTTCTGATCAACAATATGTCATGCACATATACTTATCAGAAATGTTGTAGTGCTCCCACTCACTTTCTTGTAAATACAGACTTCACCACAAGTCTGTATAAAACTATATGCTTGATCAACTCATCAAAGCGTATATTCCAACTCCGAGATGCTTGCACCAGTCCATAGATGGATCGCTGGAGCTTGCACATTTTGTTAGCACCTTTAGGATTGAAAAAACCTTCTGGTTGCATCATATACAACTCTTCTTTAATAAATCCATTAAGGAATGCAGATTTGTTTATCCATTTGCCAGATTTCATAAAATGCGGCAATTGCTAACATGATTTGGACAGACTTAAGCATAGATACGAGTGAGAAACTCTCATCATAGTCAACACCTTGAACTTGTCGAAAACCTTTTTGTGACAATTCGAGCTTTGTAGATAGTAACACTACTATTAGCTTTCGTCTTCCTCTTGAAGATCCATTTATTTTCTATGGCTTGCCGATCATCGGGAAAGTCAACCAAAGTCCACACTTTATTCTCATACATGGATCCCATCTCAGATTTCATGGCCTTAAGCTATTTTGCAGAATCTGGGCTCATCATTGCTTCCTCATAGTTTGTAGGTTCGTCATGGTCAAGTAACATGACCTCCGGAACAGGATTATCGTACCACTCTGGTGCGGATCTCATTCTGGTTGACCTACGAGGTTTGGTAGTAACTTGATCTGAAGTTACATGATCATCATCATTAGCTTCGTCACTAATTGGTGTAGGAGTCACAGGAATAGATTTCTGTGATGAACTACTTTCCAATAGGGGAGAAGGTACAGTTACCTCATCAAGTTCTACTTTCCTCCCACTCACTTCTTTCGAGAGAAACTCCTTCTCTAGAAAGGATCCATTCTTAGCAACGAATATCTTGCCTTCAGATCTGTGATAGAAGGTGTACCCAACTGTCTCCTTTGGGTATCCTATGAAGACACATTTCTCTGATTTGGGTTTGAGCTTATCAGGATGAAACTTTTTCTTATAAGCATCGCAATCCCAAACTTTAAGAAACGACAACTTTGGTTTCTTGCCAAACCACAGTTCATACGGGGTCGTCTCAAACGAATTTAGATGGTGCCCCTTTTTTATGTGAATGCAGCTGTCTCTAATGCATAACCCCAAAACTATAGTGGTAAATTGGTAAGAAACACCATAGTTTGCACTATATCCAGTAAAGTACGGTTATGATGTTCGGACACACCATTATGCTGTGGTGTTCCAGGTGGCACGAATTTGTGAAACTATTCCACATTGTTTTAATTGAAGACCAAACTTGTAACTCAAATATTTGTCTCCGCGATCAGATCGTAGAAACCTTATTTTCTTGTCACGATAATTTTCCACTTCACTCTGAAATTCTTTGAACTTTTCAAATGTTTCAGACTTATGTTTCATGAAGTAGATATACCCATATCTGCTCAAATCATCTGTGAAGGTCAGAAAATAGTGATACCCGCCGCGAGCCTCAACACTCATTGGATTGCATACATCAGCATGTATTATTTCCAATAAGTCAGTTGCTCGCGCCATTGTTCCGGAGAACAGAGTCTTAGTCATCTTGCCCATAAGGCATAGTTCGCAATCATCAAGTGATTCATAATCAAGTGATTCCAAAAGCCCATCAGCATGGAGTTTCTTCATGCGCTTTACACCAATATGACCTAAACGGCAGTGCCACAAATAAGTTGCACTATCATTATTAACTTTGCATCTTTTGGCTTCAATATTATGAATATGTGTATCACTACGATCAAGGTCCAACGAACCATTTCCATTGGGTGTGTAACCATATAAGGTTTTATTCATGTAAACAGAACAACAATTATTCTCTAACTTAAATGAATAACCATATTGCAATAAACATGATCAAATCATATTCATGCTCAACGCAAACACCAAATAACACTTATTTAGGTTCAACACTAATCCCGAAAGTATAGGGAGTGTGCGATGATGATCATATCAATCTTGGAACTACTTCCAACACACATCGTCACTTCACCCTTAACTAGTCTCTGTTCATTCTGCAACTCCCATTTCGAGTTACTAATCTTAGCAACTGAACTAGTATCAAATACTAAGGGGTTGCTATAAACACTAGTAAAGTACACATCAATAACATGTATATCAAATATACCTTTGTTCACTATGCCATCCTTCTTATCCGCCAAGTATCTAGGGCAGTTCTAGTTCTAGTGACCAGTCCCTTTGCAGTAGAAGCACTTAGTCTCAGGCTTAGGTGCAGACTTGGGCTTGTTCACTTGAGCAACAACTCGCTTGCCGTTCTTCTTGAAGTTCCCCTTCTTCCCTTTGCCCTTTTCTTGAAACTAGTGGTATTGTTAATCATCAACACTTGATGCTCTTTCTTGATTTCTAATTTCATCATCATGAAAAGCTCGGGAATCGTTTTCGTCATCCCTTGCATACTATAGTTCATCACGAAGTTCTACTAACTTGGTGATGGTGACTAGAGAATTCTGTCAATCATTATTTTATCTGGAAGATTAACTCCCACTTGATTCAAGCGATTGTAGTACCCAGACCATCTGAGCACATGCTCACTGCTTGAGCTATTCTCCTCCATCTTTTTGCTATAGAACTTGTTGGAGACTTCATATCTCTCAACTCGGGTATTTGCTTGAAATATTAACTTAAACTCCTGGAACATCTCATATGGTACATGATGTTCAAAACGTCTTTGAAGTCTCGATTCTAAGCCGTTAAGCATGGTGCACTAAACTATCAAGTAGTCATCATATTGAGCTAGCCAAACGTTCATAACATCTGCATCTCCTCCTGCAATAGGTTTGTCACCTAGCGGTGCATCAAGGCCATAATTCTTCTGTGCAGCAATGAGGATAAACCTCAGATCACGGATCCAATCCGCATCATTGCTACTAACATCTTTCAACATTGTTTTCTCTAGGAACATATCAAAATAAAACAGGGGAGCTAAACGCGAGCTATTGATCTACAACATAGATATGCTAATATTACGAGGACTAAGTTCATGATAAATTTAAGTTCAATTAATCATATTACTTAAGAACTCCCACTTAGATAGACATCCCTCTAATCCTCTAAGTGATCACGTGATCCATATCAACTAAACCATGTCCGATCATCACATGAGATGGAGTAATTTCAATGGTGAACATCACTATGTTGATCATATCTACTATATGATTCATGCTCGACCTTTCGGCCTCCGTGTTCCGAGGCCATATCTGTTATATGCTAGGCTCGTCAAGTTTAACCTGAGTATTCCGCGTGTGCAACTGTTTTGCACCCGTTGTATTTGAACGTAGAGCGTATCACACCCGATCATCACGTGGTGTCTCAGCACGAAGAACTTTCGCAACGGTGCATACTTAGGGAGAACACTTGTACCTTGATAATTTAGTGAGAGATCATCTTATAATGCTACTGTCAATCAAAGCAAGATAAGATGCATAAAAGATAAACATCACATGCAATCAAAATATGTGACATGATATGGTCATCATCATCTTGTGCCTTTGATCTCCATCTCCAAAGCATCGTCATGATTTCCATTGTCATCGGCATGACACCATGATCTCCATCATCTTGATCTATATCAATGTGTCGTCACATGGTTGTCTTGCCAACTATTGCTCTTGCAACTATTGCTATCGCATAGCGATAAAGTAAAGCAATTATTTGGCGCTTGCATCTTATGCAATAAAGAGACAACCACAAGGCTTCTGCCAGTTCCAAGTAGTTTGAATGCTTAATATAGCCTCTGGACATCCATATGAGTAGTTGCTATCAATCTTGTGAAGTTTTGTTGACAAAAAAATGTATCCCAATTTTTGTCAGAAATTGTTTGCAAATGATAATGCAATTCTTTAGGAGTTCCTCGAGGAGGAGGTCCTCTAAGGCATCATCAAGCGAAAGCTCAGTTCGACAATCTTATGTTGAACCAAGTGCAAGCTCGACGCGGGACGCCGACACCAAATCGTGCCTTGATATGTCTCTAACGTATCTATAATTTATGAAGTATTCATGCCATGTTTACAAAAAATTATATGATTTGATTAGAACTAACCAGGACTGACGCTATTTTCAGCAGAACTACCATGGTGTCATTTTTTGTGCAGAAATAAAAGTTCTCGGAATGGGCTGAAAATTTACGGTGAGTTTTGATGGACCAAAAGAGACCCCCGAAGCACCAGAGCTGGACCAGGAAGTGACCGATACGTCTCCGTCGTATCTACTTTTCCTAACGCTTTTGCTCTTGTTTTGGACTCTAATTCGCATGATTTGAATGAAATTAACCCGGACTAACGCTATTTTCAGCAGAACTACCATGGTGTTGTTTTTGTGCAGAAATAAAAATTCTCAGAATGGAACGAAACTTTTTGGAGAATTATTTCAAAATGTATAAAAAATAATTGCAACAAGATTACTTGCATACATACCATGAAAATATCAAACACATGTCAAGTTCACATGATTACTTGCAACAAGATTTCTCCCGTGACCTCAAGAACAAAAGTAACTACTCACAAATGATAATCATGCTCAAGATCAGAGGGGTATTAATCAGCATAATGGATCTAAACATATAATCTTCCACCAAATAAACCATATAGTAATCAACTACAAGATGTAATCAACACTAGTAGTCACCCACAAGCACCAATCTAAGGTTCCGGTACAAGATGTGATAGACTGGCTTATTAGGGATGATAGACTACTCATATCAATAAGGAATTCCTTCTTTTTCCGGGAGCCCATTCGGACAGAACTCCAAAGTTAAGCGAGCAACACTGGGCTCAACAAAATCTATAGCATCCCACGACCGCGGCACCCACCGAAGAATTCCACCATACTCCAATGCCATCGAATCGCCGCGTACCAAGCAGCACCTTCAAGAAGGACCCCGACGACGACGATGCTACTGCCCGGACAAGTCCTAGGATTTCTCCCGGTACACAGAGGGGAGTGGGCGAGAGGTACAACCGACGCCCTTCAAGAAGGGTGGCGGCGCCCACAGGCGTCACCGCGTCGGAGCTGACCAGGCCCGATAGAGATTTCTCCCTACCTCTCACACCTACCACCCAGGACCAATTGTTGGGTCCACCCTGCCTACCGCCCACCAACATGCGCCACCACAGCCACGAGGACACCACCATCGTGTCACCACAACGAACGTCGCGAGGCCGGCCTGGCCAAACAAAACCACCGTAGACAGGGGCTGGCAGTACCGCAACCATGTGGGATGGGACAACCTCCACCGGCTCAGGCGGTAGCAGACCGGACGCAGAGCAGGAGCATGTCGGGCCAACTGCCCAGCCAGGCCCATATCAGGCCCGCTAAGCTCCCACCGCCGCGCTACAGCAGATGCAGCGCAATAGCCGCCACCCCCTCTCTCCTGGCTCGCCAGACCAGCTGGAGGCGACTCGCCGGATGCCAAGCCGGCCCCACGACCCTGATCGGGCCCAAAGGGCCCAGATCTGGGCCTGGAGGGCGCCGCCAGCCACCACCGCCGCCACTCCGTCGTCTGATCTGCACCAGAGCGTCGCCCACCCAAGAGCTCCGCCGTCGGAACACGCCGGCCGAGCTGGGAACCGCGATGGGAGAAGGAGAGGGGCCGCCACCGCCGGCCAAGAACGGCGGCGCACGGGCAAGCGTCCGGCCACGCATGCCGATGACAGTGGCGGGAGGGAGCGAGGGGAGGAGGGCTAGGCGGCGGGGGAAGAGAGGGCCGCCCTGGTCGCCTCGCTCGGGGAGGCAACACGAGAGGTACGCGGGGGGAAGTCCCCTTGGTCCAGCTGTTTTCGTATCCGGACAGATTACACAATTAGATCTTCGTAATTGTATTTAAATAGTTTCACATCCATTAGATCTTCATAATTGTATTTAAATAGTTTCTTTGAAGAACCGTCTGCTATAGCCCACACAGTCGTTTTAAGTTACATGTGTGATGGATCCAGACATAACACACGTTGTTTTCAGATGAACTGTATGTACGTTGTCGCACACAATTTACCTTCTCAGGTCATGAGTGATGGTCCATCAATCGCACACATTTACTTTTTCAGCAAACGGTTTCAGTTCTTTACCGTGGGTGATGTGGTCATCACACACAGGTTTTTGCGGCCATGTGCAATTGGGGGGCTTAATAGCCCCATCGGGTATTGGAGCTACTAGTAGGTCTAGGGCAGCGCCCATGGGAAAAACAAATGCTGTTTTGGAATACACGGTTTTGTAAATCATGAGAAACTTGTTCATTCATGTTTGTTTTGATACATGGTCGTAAACCATCACTTACTTTTGCCTTTTGGATGAGCCATGCTACCAACAAATTTTGTGTGATGAAAGAAAGTTTCTAGCTGATTGTGGACCATCTTTTTTTTTCTAGTATCCCTTGTTTGTTGATCCTCTATATCAGCTCCTTTTTTGTTTGCTGGTACTGCAAGTTCAAAATGCTACAAACTTCATTCAAGCAAGCTACAACTAAACCCATGCAAAAAATGCATCTGGGTAAACTAAAATGGTACATTCGTGCACTTTTTTTTGCTGGGAACTTACATATAAAAAGCTACAATCATTAGCGAGGTTTGTTGCGAAGCTTAAACGAAAAATCAATTGCAAAACAGATTCCAAATCCAAAATGCTGCATACATTCAATCATTATGCTGGGAACCCAAATCCAAAATGCTGAAAACTTTTCTATTCAATTTTCCCTCTTTTTTATGACCCCCTGCACATAATTTATCTGTTTAGTTGATGTATATTTTTGCTGGAACTGCATTTTGAAAATGCTACAAAACCCTATCAAGCAAGTTACAACAAAACCCTTGCAATTTTTTTATTTGAAACATATAAAACTAGAATGCTACATTCTTGCAATTTGCCGGAAACTCACAGAAAATAGCTACAACCATTCTTGAGATTTGTTGCAAAGCCAAAGCTCAGAAATCCAAATACAAAACAGAGTCTCAGTCACAATAGCTACATACCTTCAAGTATTATGCCAGAACCACAATTCAAAAAAAGCCACAAACCTTATTTTTTTTTTGTTGCTACACCAGTCTTTTTAATTTCCAAAAAATTTATATCTATTTAAATATGCTACAACCGACATCGTAAAATGCTACAAACATTTTGTTTTTATGTTGTTACAGACAATTTTTTGTTGCCCCATATCATTATAAAACATCAGCCACCCACCCCTCCCCTCCCCCCCACACACACACATCAAGACATGTAGTGTTGCATCCATGGAAAAAGTAAGTTTACTGTCATATCTTTTGCTACAACCAGTGAATATATTTGTTAGTATCATTTTTCCAAAACAAGAGAACAACATGATGCTTTATTTTCATTATATTTAAAATGTTTCAACCATACAAGGCTCATGCTACAAACATTCCCCAACTTTGTTTCACAAACTTATAATCTTTTTTCTTTTCTAAAAGCAATAATTATCCATACTTGTAGTCTCACAAAAAATAGCAGCAACCCTTTTTGAGGAGCAAAGCTGCAACCACGTATTTATGGAAATGCCGCAACAAGGGGGACAAAGTAATATATCACCACTCTCACATATCATCCGAAAGGATAAGGATTGTTTCTACATCTGAAGCTCTCGCTGCCACACTCAACACTATCGCAACAACAAGGTGTTGGTGGTTCTTGACGATGTGCATCTTGCCAGAGCAATACAAGAATTGAGTATCCCCCCTTGGCTTTGGAGCTCTCTTGGCTTTTGCATCATACTTCTTTTCCTTTTTCTTCTTTTCATCTTCTCGCAACTCAACTAGTGGTTTCCTTCTCTTTCCATTTTCCTTCGACCGATCCTTTTTGGCTTACCGTGGTGGGTTCCACAATCCTTCGGAAGTCAGAACCTACTGATCTGCATTTGTATCTGGAGCTTGTGGATGTTCATTTGCTTTCGGATCTTGCACTTCCTCGTTTCTTACAACACCATTTCTTGCTCTCGCTTTCATCACAACAAACCCAACCTTCACCTGTTCAACTAGGCTAGAGACATATTGATAAACTTAGGTGTTGAAGCCAGGGTGCCAAACTTCTTGTAGAGAGAATTTTAGTTGAGGGTTTTTTCACGTGTATGACAAAGTGCTTAGCCCTATGCCCAGATCGGGTGCATGAGTTGTTGCTTGTTGAGTCCATATTTCAAGCATGTAAGGTGCATGTATTGTTTGCACATTCAGATGCACTAGAACTTGGATGATATGTGGACAGATCAGCCAACACATAAACATGTTGCAGCTGCACATGTACTTCTCATCTTCAGGTACAATGTGCACCATGTACTCTTTGTGTCCACATTGTCATTCGCAACAAGCTGAAACAAGAGGTCATTAGCTTGCACCTGCAGCAAAACAAATCATGTGGATTTAGCCAAGAGATTCTAAAATTTGGAAAACATCTCTCTTGTATAGAAGTCTACAGTCTGCTTCTCAATGTTGTAATCACAAAAAAAAACTTCCAACATTAACAAAGTATGCTACATAGGTTCCAAGAAATGTTGCAACTAAATAGTCTTGCAAAATAGCATGTCCAAAACAGAACAATAGATGACGAGACTTACTTTCCCCATAGCGGCGGCTTAGTCTCTTCATTTATGAACCCCGCATTATCCTTGTGGTCTAGCATCAGCTCCTCACACAACTCAAATTATGGCGCAAAGGTGCAAACTGAGTCTTCGGCGTGATTTAAAGTCTTGAAGTAGGAATTCAGCCCCTCGGACTGCCCGGTTGTGCCTGTGAATGGGAAGAGTTTCTACGCAAAGTACACAGGCGCCCATGTCTTCGTAGTTCACCACATGTTTTTGAGGTGCTTCTTATCAACCAAACCAAAGAATTGAACCATCTACTGCCATTTTCTCTCAAACTCCTTGACGGTATCTGAATTGTTGATTCAACTATAGAAAGCCTCGGCAGAAGGCTTGTCCTTACCCAGCAACTTCCCTAGCTTGGTTCTCGTAATTCAAAAAATGTGCCACTTGCAACATTTGAGGATTGAGTCTCGGAATAGCATGTAGATGGCTTCAGCCATTGCCTGGTCTTGATCAATCTTTATGTTCAACAGATGCTCATTATTCATTGCCAACATCCACTTCTCAAAGACCCATTTGAAAGTTTTGATCTTCTCGTCAGGCAGCAAAGCACAACACAAGTAGAATGTGTGTGTGTGTGGGGGGGGGGTGTTTATCCCAACAATTGACGCAAAAGGCAGGTTGTAGCGATTAGGCACAAAGTGGTGAAAAAAAATACAATGTTTATACTTTGGGTATAGTGCCCTTGTTCTTCCATCAACCCAGAAAAGCGCCCTGATAGCTCCATCATCATCAACTATTTTTTTCAAAGAAGTTGGGCTTCTCTACGTACTTTTGACTTATTTTGAAGTACTCAACAGTTAGCTTCAAGTCATGTTGCGTCAGTCTGTGTCCCAGCTTTGCTCTTGCATTTGTCACATCTCTCTTCGCATATGGCAAACTTCTCGGGTCACAACAATGTGCATCTTGATACATCCATTCTGCATCACTATTTTCTGTTGTAATTTATCCCTTTTCAATGATATATTTCACATTACGATGCAATTCTAATGCATTTTCTTTCTTAAGTTGCAAAGTATACACAGAGAGGAAATTACTAGACGGCTGGAAATCCGCACCTAATTTGCAATAGAAGAAAAAACAATTTTCTAGAGCTCCAAATCTACGGATGATTCTGCCAAGGAAACTTCCATCTAGGAGGGGGAAATCGAAGCCATGGTCGTCACCTACACTCAGTGCGTCATCGGAGTCATCATCTCCATCAACACCTTCACTAGCACCATCTCCATCATCAACTCTAATTCATCCATCTATTCAATCTATGTATCATAACCTTAGATCAGTTGCCGAGAGTACTTTTATGTGTTGATTACATTTTGTAGTTGATGCTTAATTATGAATTTTATCGGTGAAAGTTCTTATGTTCATATTATTTACCATCTATTCATACCCACTGATCATGGGAGAAGCCTTGTTGCTAGTAATCATGTGAAGCTGAATACTGTTTAATGTTTTGATATTACGTCGTGGTGTTCTTCCTCTAGTGGTATTATATGAGCGTCAACTACATAACACTTCACCACCATTGGGCCTAGGGAAAGGCACTGTGGAATTATTTTGTAGATGATGGGTTGGAGAAGTGATAAAAGCCTAAACCCTAATTTATGAATTACTGCACAAGGGGTTGTTTTGGATTCCAAAGTCTAATGATATAGTTAGATTGATCTTAATTAGGTCTTTTGTATTTGCAGATGCTTACATGGAGAGTATAATCATAAGTATATATTTGTCCAAGTAAGGACAATACCTTAGCATAGGTCTATCCACACAACACTTATCAAAACAATGAAAGGAAACTCAATGAAACTTGGTGAAAGTGACTTGGAAAAATTTCCGTGTGTTCTCAATATGGATGAGTGGCTTTTTGATGGCTCATTCAGATCAAAGCCACCCCCTTGTGCCATAGCATTTCACTCAGCATCATCAATGAAAATTGATGGCTATGGAGCATCATCCTGCAACAAATCGGTGTCCAAGTTACTTTTCTACTTCACATATGCAATGCCTACTGATGGAACAAGAACACAAACATAACTCTGAGCATGTAACATTTTTCAGAGTATACTTGAAGGGCCATTTTTAGTTGAAATTCAGAACATTCAACAACAATTTTCTTCAGATAAGGAATGAAACAAAATTCAGATTCTGGTAGAATTAGCCCTACAATCAAGCATAGGTTTCAGGTAGGGGGGTTGCTGTGAACCAACCTGTGGTTGGATGGTTAGAGGGACTGTGGTATCCCCAGCCCACCAGAGTTCAAGTCCTGGTGCTGGCATTTATTCCTGTGTTTATTTCAGGATTTTTGGCGATGTGCATTCAGTGGGAGGAGACGTTCCCGTCGACGACGAGGTGCCTACGGTGACTTCATAAATTTCAAGATGATATGCTGGCTCAGTATTTCGGAGGTACTCATAGGGGTAGGGTGTGTATGTGTGTACGCGCGTTCATAGGGGTGAGTGTATGCGCGTGTATATGAGCGCTTGCGTCTGTATCACGTTCAAAAAAAGGTAGGGGTTGCTCATGATGCTATATTCAGTATACAAACCAAATTCATAGCATGTAGCACTCAAAGCATATATGCAAGGCATTCTGAGTAAATATTTAGAGCATAACCTTTTTTGGAGCATATAAATGATTATTCAGATCATCCAAAATCTAGAGTATGTTTGCTACAACCAGAGCATGTTTTTCAATCAAAAATTGTAACACGTAGCATGTAGAATAACACAGATTCAAGTTGCAACTTTGTGGAATTTTCTAGAGTTTATATGCAGGTGCCGATCTTCAAATCAAATCTTTAGGAAATTTCGGAAACCTTGAGTTTGAATTTTTTGTAGTTTGTAACCCATCTGTTTTTGCAGGTAGGTGGTGCTCATGAACTAAAATAAAATCAATGCGGCAAAAGTGCCAAAGAAGGCGTATAGGGTCTTGGATTTAACTAAGTAAATCAAACTCATCTCTGCCCAACAGTGTTGCATGCTCGAAGATAACAGTCGCCCCGCATAGCGACTCCAGAGGCCCCTCCTAACTCTAGCCTAGTTCCCCATAAGGCCATCTCCTGGCCGCTGCCGCCGCCGGCACCGGCGGTGGTGGCGGCGCCTGTCTCGCCGAAGGCGGAGGGCAAAGGAGGCATGCGGTTGCGGTGAACCTGTGCGGAGATGCACGGCGGCGGACGCGCGCGGAGGTGGCCGGTGGAGGTGGGAAACGAGGTGCGGCGGCGCTGGCGATGGTGGATCGGATATGGTCGGCCGTCGGCGGCGCCATGGAGTGCGGCGGTTGATCTAGGCCCGATCTGGGCTGACGGCTACACGCATCCACATCGAACTCTGCTGTTTCAGGCGGCATCGTCGATTGGGAGCATGCCAAGTCTGGATCCGATCTGGATCTAACAGGCTATGCTTCTCAGATCAGGTTCGACCGTGCGACCTATCTATGCCAGAAGACCAGCGCGCCGTTCGTCTCCTGCTCCGTTGTCGGGCGGCAGCGTGGGGGCTACGGGCTCGGCCTGAATAAAGGTGGTTTGGCCTTGTTATTTTTCGAGCGCTATGTCGTCGATCTGCTTCGTACAAGCCTCCTCGATCAAGATGCCGACGAGTTCCGGTCTTCCTCTCGGTGATTCCGCCGTTTGGCACATGGGGTCACCAGATATCTAGATTGGAATCGATCCGGTCGTGCATTCCCTTATATTCGGACAGTGTGGCTTCATGAGGGAGTGACGCGAAGCTTCGCTTTCGTGACGGCGCCATGGGACATGTCTAGATATAGATTTCCATGGTATTGACAGAGGTGGAGAAGGTCATGGTGACTATGATCGGAGGTTTGTCATGGTGGAGAGGTGCTTTGGTGGCGATGAAGAATGGTGACACATGTTTTTCCTGTGTGTCGGATGTTGATCACTTGCATCAGCAACTTGGAAAGAGGGGGTGGCAGCACAGGTGGACTACATTTTTGGTGGTGCTTCTTGAGTACCGAGTCGCGAATTCCAGGATGAAAACTAAAGGTCTGGCCTTCGCTGGTTGTGCCTGGCAATGGCCTTGTTGAAGGCATTGTTTTGTGACCTCGGACTTTTTTCAGGGTGAAAACTCAAGATCTTTGATCGGGCGATGACAACGTGTGTGCTTTGTTTCCTTCCTCTTGTGTGGTCCGGATGTTGTCTTCGGCGGTGGTTAGAGCGTTGTTGTTACGCATGATTCATCATCGCGACGGGGTCTTTGTTTTTTATTTCTCTCTTTTTTATTTTTTTCTTGGTTTGTGTGCATATTTATTATCTTTGTTGACCCAGAGGCTGGGTGTAATTGATATCTTCACGATATTAGTATATCCCCTTTGTCGAAAAAGATAACAGTCAGGGTCCTATAATGTTATTGTGTTCATTGCAGCATGGATTCACCACTATCGACGACGTGCATATCTGAAAGTACTCGCCGAGCAAGGGCACCGGAGCTCGTCCCGACAGCGGAGCTTGAGCTGAGAGCCTGAGATCCATGGCACCTAGTAGCTTCTAACAGAGATAAGACATGACTGCATCAATTCCAAGTACGGGGGGTTTGTTGGGGAGCTCGACGTTAACTCTGCCAGCTGGCGGACGCAGATCTTCGACGAATCCGGACGCCCAGGGGACGGGGCGACACAAACGCAGCTCCCTCTCTCGATAGTTGGCGGGGGAAGGACACAGACATGGCAACAAGATGCAACCATTTTTGCATGTTTGTTCTGCGGGACCCCAAACATATCAGACTGTACAGGGTCGCTAGATCCTGGCTGAGACATGATCGAACGATTTTTTAGGCCAGTTGGTCGGCCTTTCCGAAATGCGGCTGCTAGGAATCAACTGATTGATTTCCTCGAGAAATCAGTCAGGCCCTGAGCCGTTGAATCCGTCCCTTGCAAGCCGCTGGATTGGTCAACGTAGCAACTTGCACCACAACAGCAGCACCCCCATCGGCAGACCGACCGTCACACTGCAGCTCTGCCACCCACCGGCGTGTTGCACCGCAGCTCCGTCGCCCGCACGGAACACCACACCGTTGCACTGCAGCTCTGGCACCACCGGCGTGTTACACTGCAGCTCCGCCGCCAGCGCGCAACACCACACCCATTGCATTGCAGCTCCGCCGCTGATGCGTAGCACCATGCCTGTTGCACTGCAGCTCCCCACGCCTCACCGACGTGTTGTGCTGCAGCTCTACCGCTCCCATCGGGTTGCAGAAACGGTACCTATTGCGACAACCCCCTTACAGCACTGGCCACGGCTGCGGCGCCGGTATGCTGTGTGGTTGCAACACCTGTTGCAGGTTGCGACGAGCTTTGCGGTTGCAAACGTCCGTGACATGAGCCTCATCAGGATGCTGGCAAGCGTCAGACGTGGCTTACGCCCGTGATCGATTAGTCAGTTGACCTAAGGATTTTTCCTTTCCAAAATCAATTACTGCTGATAAAGTAAAAAAAACCTTAATCACCGATGATTCACTAAAATGTGGTTGAGGCAAAGCTAGGGGTATAAAGGGAAAATCAAGTGAAGTGAGGGTACGAAAGGTATTTCATCTGGGATATGGGGTAGGATTTCACGTCCTAGGGTTGCACATGGCCAAGCCAAATCCCCTCACCACACCCTCTATCCATCTCCTGTCACCACCAAGTGGTTATCTTGGTAAGCTATCAACAAAAATTAAAAATCTATCTCCTGTCACCAGTTTTCCTTTGGCGATCAACTGGAAGTAGAAATAAGCTTAAGATAGGATTGCATATCCAGATTCAAATATCAACTACCTATTTGACCCGTGGATGAAACAATGTCACAAAATTAACATTGGCGAAAAATATTCATCCAATTGACCCTTTTGTGTAGTGCCCGGCAGTTCGGCGCCACACTATATTGTGCAGGCGCTGGACGTCTGGCTAGCGTCGCACCCTAGGCTCGTGTAGCGCCTAGACGCTAGGTGCTA
Organism: Triticum urartu; assembly: GCF_003073215.2. Classification (NCBI taxonomy): domain Eukaryota; kingdom Viridiplantae; phylum Streptophyta; class Magnoliopsida; order Poales; family Poaceae; genus Triticum; species Triticum urartu. The sequence continues at coordinate 152,968,953 of NC_053025.1, forward strand.
CACTGTATGGTGTAGCACCTAGCTCTCAGGAGTTGTACACTGACTTAGCAATTTTCAGATAGCTGGGGTGCGACGTTGTCCAGGCGTGTAGCTCTTGTCAGTCAGACGTTGCACGGTATAGTTTGACGCCTAACTGTTGGACGCTACACAAAAGAGTCAGCTGGGTGAAATTTTTCCGCCAACGGTTCATTTTATGATATTGTTTCGTCCATAGTTCAGAACAGTGATTTTGGCCCCCACTGCCCATGAATGACCCGACCTACCAAACAAGGTACATCTATTCGGACAAGGATGTGCATGCAAGTTGTAGTGGGTTGTTAGATGAACTAGCTGAATGTCGTACGTTGCAACGGAATAAAAAGTTATGTATAAAGACGTATAATCACAAGATTGCTAACTTTCATTATGCGATGTAGTGATAAAAAAATTCCAAGAAGGCTCCTCACGGTTGGACTTAGTCTTGGGAACTGTCTTATCACATGCGTATGCCCCATGCTCCACCAAGAAAATGTATGCACCACCCCAACATAGCTCACACGTCTTTGCCTCTATACCTGTCTATTATATGTCAAATATTTCTTTTTCTAAAAAGTTTCTTGCAAAACTAACATCTATTATTAGGAACTTTTGGTGGACAGGTGTTAGAGAAGATCCATCTACAAAAGTTTTATGTCTAAGAGCTTGGGCTGATATATGTATATTGGAAAAAAGGAAGGTGGCTTAGGTGTCAGAAATCTACAGGCTATCAATCAAAGTCTTATTGTCAGCTGCTTGGAGATTAGCAAAGGAACCTCACGGTTACCTCTTTCTTATCCTCAAGGCCAAATACCACAATGACACATCGATTTGGAGAGCAAAACATAATGTTCCAAAATCAGCCTTCTGGACTCTATTCTTAAGGTAAGACCTCTTCTTATTTCTGCCTCCTTTTATCAATTGGTAGATGGAAGTAGTTCTATATGGAGTACTCCCTGGTTTTCTCAGTGGCAAACTATTTATGATAGTCTTATAATCCACCAACCACCTTACTCTTATCCAGTTGTTGTTAGTGATCTTTGGCTTCCTAATCAGAAAAGTTGGAACATCAATCTTGTCAATGCTCTGTTTCATCCTCATACTGCACAAGCAATACTGCAAACTCCTATTGTTAACACTGTTGGAGAGGACGTGTTAGTTTGGAAGCTAACCCCTGCAGGTGACCACTTTTCGAAAAGTGCCTACAAGCACTACTTCAATAATCTACCACTACCAGCAAACCAGCGGCCAAAATCTGTTCCACCGCAGATTGCAAATCTTCCCAATCAGGTTTGGAAAGACAAACGCATGGAGCCAAGAGTTCAAACTTCCGCATGGAGACTTCTTCGCCGAGCACTTCCAACGGGTAAGCGTGCAAGTAAGTTCTGCAGACATATTAGTGAAAATTGTACTGGATGTGGCAACCACGAAGATAAAATGCACATGCTTTTTCTATGCCCTTTCTCAAAGGCTACTTGGTTTTCCTCTCCCTGGTATATTAGAACAGAAGTTTTGGCTGAACATAATCATTCCATTCCACAAATGCTTAAGGTTTTACTGGATTCTACTCATCCCCATATCAGTGTAACTAGTGTATACACTTTCTTATGGTGTCTATGTAAAGCACGAAATGATGTCTAGTTTGGTAGAAAGTTTTGTAAACCATCACAGGTATATACCTGGTGGCAAATGTGATCCTACAAGGCCCAAAACTAGAAGATGAGATGGCAGGAACTGTTGTTGTACAACCACACAAGAACCGTCTTTAGTTGGAGGACAAGGAATTTTCTGTGATGCGGCCTGGACAAACGAGGCCAATATACAACAATCGCCAGCAGGTATCGGTGTCATCATCCAACTTGGAGAAAAATGGTCATTGTCAGGAACTGCAGGTTTCAGCTATGTCTCCTTGATACGATCCTAAGTAGCTAGCACTCAATTTACTCTCAAATGGTACAAGATCTAGGATACATGTAATTTGGTAGCAGCAAGAAGGGGATTGGGGATGAGAGCCAGGAGATGGAAGGAGATTCATGCCCAACGACGGCCGGTTCAGGTGTCTGTTCTTTGATCCCCTTTCGCTGACGTGATGTGCTTCTCTATATATCAGGTCTTGCCTCCTCGAGTTGGGCCTTGTATCCCGCTTGGGCCTCGTGGCCCGGCCTTGAGCCTCTTTGGTTGGGGTTGATGGAGTAGTTCCCGTGACACTCCTCCGGTGTCATCTGCTCTCCAAGCCAAAGCGTACAAGCTTCTATTGGCTACAATGTTAGCAGATACTCTCCACATCCCGGAACCATGGTACTACACGGATTGCTCCGTACTCGCATGGGCAGCAGCGGCGAGTTCCATCTTTCAAGTCACAAGTCACAAGTCACTGGAACATAAGGCCCATTCTTGCTTCTATACAGGTGTCACCATCTTTTATCCACACCAGAGTAGCACACATCAACATGTGTTTTAATGTCAAAGCACATCATCAAGCTAAGTTAGCGATCAACATTAAAAATAGGCGTCTAGCTTTTCGTTGTCTCTCTTCAGATGCAGGACCTTGTATTGCGAGAGATGTCCTCCCCATGTCAAGTGTGAGACCTTTCACACTACTCTCTGTAAAATGTTGCTAATGGAATAAAGTCTTTTGCTCTTCAAAAAAAACACAGCTTACACTCTCTTTATAAGGGCCTTTTTCCCCTCTGTGCTCTGACAATGGAATAAAGTCTTCGCATTCAATTCACTAGGTTTTATGAACTGCATACATAATATACATATTCAGATTCATCTAGATTAATGTATATTATTTAGCTTAAAGCATAATCTGTTTGCTTCCACAAGTTCTGTGTATTTAACTACTCCCTCGTCCCAAAATTCTTGTCTTAGATTTGTCTAAATATGGATGTATCAAGTCACGTTTTAGTATTAGATACATCCGTATCTAGGCTAATCTAAGACAAGAATTTTGGGACGGAGGGAGTACATGTTATGATCTAGGCGCTTCAAATGTAAGAGTCAAGAACTGCATCGCCCATCGGTATATTTAACTACACATCACAGTTATTCAAATTCCAACTATTTCAAATCACTTTAATTGTTTTGTTTTGGTTTCCCAAAGAGAAAGGTGTCAATTTCTTCAGGCTATATGATCCAAATGAAGTTCAGACAAACTTAAAGAGGTTAGTCATAAATTGCATACACCATAAGAATATGGAATTGTTTGTTGAACTACATTGAACTGTCCTCCGGGGCCACAGACAAGTTACTGTAATGAGCTCCAACTCCCTGTTTCTTGGAGGACCTGGAGTTTGTAGGCTAAATAAAGTACCTTAAGCATAAATTTTCAGTCTAACATGAATAAAGAAGGCTCATGTCAACGACCTTAATATACCCCAGCTCCAGCACCTAGAATTTTTGGAGCTGGGAATCATGCCACACAACTGCCACCATAAGAATATGAAAATGCTCATTTCTGCCAATTCATCTGACATGCGTCCAGAAAATAAACAAAGAGAAATAACACAAGCACATGTTCTGTATCCATGCACCATGCAACAACATTAACCAAACACTTGATGTTGATATGGCTGCTAAAATGATATAAGGCAGTGACAAAACCAGAAAATAGACATAAGTGAAGCCAAGAAAATATACTATGCTCATGTCAGATAATATTAATATGGAAATCGAGTGTTTCTGTCACCAATGTTTTCACTATTTATGCATGCATTAAGTATTCATTGTAAGATTCGCATTTCCATGACAAAAATGCATATGGTACTAGAAAAGGAACTAACATGCTCCTCCAGTTGTAGTGTGTGAATTCAATGCAGAAATCATCAATAATTGTATCTATCATGAACTCGTATAGCAATCTCCTTTGCAATATAATAATATCAAGCACTGTCTTAGAAGATAAAGCACAAAAGGTGTTCTTACAGTTTGTTTGTCTGTTTTATGGTGAAGATTAAAGGAAAGAAGTAGCCAAACAGGGGATTTGATGTGGATGAGTATATGGATAACTAATAACAGGCTGGTTTGTTACTAATACTTTTGACATAGAACATTTCATAAAAATAACTATGACAATGGCTTTACTCCTATCAGTTGTTTTCTCTTGTTTCATTATCCCTGCCATCACTTTTCCCGAGTGTTTATAAATAAGAGGGGTTTGAATCTCATTGCATTATATGACAGGCTAAACATTAGAGCAAGACTCAGCTATTCAAGCAACAAACCAATGTGAAGTGGATGGAAACTTTCTGAATCTAAGTAGCATCTTGGGTTTGAGATTTTTTTTCAATTAACAAGAACATAATTTAGTGATAAAAATATTAGAGAAAATGTTAAATTGATATATAGCATCGAGCAAGAGAAAAGAAATACGCTTCTTGAAAAAATATTCACAAACTAAAGCATTCTCACACATAGTATCAGAATGTGCTTCCATGAAAAGAAAGACTAGGGCATGTATTTTTTTAAACAACATAACTGACAATAGTAAAAATACAACTATTAAGTAAAAGGCATCTGAGTCACTGCAGCCGCAATATACAAAAATGCTTACCTCAGAATGTGCTTGAATGTATGCAGACAGATTTTCACCGGCATAGGAAATTACATCAACAAGCAGCCATGCGCAATCAGTAAGTGCCTTCCTTTCCTCCAGAAGCTCCGGTGCCATTCCATGTGAACCTTTCTCCCATCTCAAGGAAAATGAAAGCCTCATTATATAGTTACTGATAAGGTCAAACCCATTTTTCTTACTACTGCCATTTATCTTGGAAGAACTGCCCCCACGGATCTGCTCTTGAGCAGCCAGTAGTAGAATAGCAGACTGGATGATTTTTCCATCCTCAATGTAATTGCAGAGCTCTTGAAGTACATTATTTGTTTTCTCTGCAAGCAGTCTAGTTGTGTCCAAGAAGATCTTCTGTAAAACAACAAGGAACAAAAACCTAAGTCCATTTAGCATTCATATGAAGCAAGTAATGTTGAATAATCATTCTATATATCACTGTTTTTCCTCCTATCAAAGTAATTACTAGCAACAGTTTTTGTATATTTTATTGATGAAAATTTATCTTTTACTATAAGAACATACACTGCACATGAAGTAAGAGAAAAAGGATTAACAAATGAAAACTTTACTTTCTTTGACAAGTTGAGATGAAAGAGTGCCCGGTACTTTGTATCACTAATTTCATTATAACCTATCAGGGGTCTATGGTATGACCATAGTTACTCTTTACGTCATGCTACAAAAGTAGCAATTCGTATTGGGAGGGAAGTGAAACAGACCATTTCAGGTAGACACAGTAGATGAATAAGCTTGTAGACATAATCCAGATAATTCTAGCTGCGAGAAAGATTGTACTCCAGATTGTCCTCTAGATACTTATGCAGACAAGTATTCTCAACTGCGACATGGAGCGGGAGTAGATTCTCAATGACATCATTGCCAACTGTGCGCACATTGGCTGATGCACCATGGCGTAAAAGCAGCTTGATCATGTCAACAGAGAACCTTTCAGCAGCTTCATGGAGCACGAAGTATCCATATTTGTTTATGCAGTTGGGATTGGCGTGCATCCCATAGAGCTCAGGTGCCATGCCCTCCAATACGACTTTTGCACATCGCAGGGCATTGAAACTGACAATGAAGGTTAAGGTTTGTGCGGTGATGGTAAGATAAGATGACATGCCCTGGCCTTCACAGTTCTCGAAAAATCGGAGGAAGCACCGGACACTATCCTTTACAAGGATGTGCTCCAATTTGGCATATATGTCCAAGAAGGCATCACCCACCCACTAGATGAGTCCGTCACAATTGAAAAAGGTGAAAGGCGTCAGTTATCCAACTAAAAACACCACAAAATAAACTGTCTTTTGGTCTATGGAGGTGCTGACAACAATTGAAACAACAAAATCTTGTAACGCAAGCAAGTTGGTGTACGCTGAAGATAAAACCAAACATGAGGCACCAACAAGGAGAGAAGGAAAAGTAAGGGGATCTAAAGCTAGCATGGTTCAGGCATGCGAATCCAGATGTTCCTATCCAAGGTTCATATATGACAACAACAAACATATTGTTTCAATAGACTTAAGTACCCTATAATATTACAGGGTTAAACAAAATAACTAATGTAATGGAATGAGTCATCAATCAAATTATGTAAATGAAGGTAACACAAACCTTGGGAGCAGGGTCTGGGATGATTATGTCATTTGCCATGGACTTGGCGATCTTAATATCCCTTTCTAGCATAAGCTGAAAAAGAGAATGTCAGGAGTCAGCACTGGAAAAGAAAAAATAAGGCGAGAGGAATATCACACAGATGGATAGTTATCATACCTCCTCAACCTTTTCCAAATCAAAATCCTAAGTGATTTCAAAACAAGGGACAGGGGGCTTCGGATAATCATTTCTTACTGTAATTGCTTTATCCTTACCATTAACGTTATATTTGCTCAGGGCAAGTAACTCGCTTTTCCGCGGTGCATCAAATTTCAATTCCATCCTTTTTTTTGTTTTCCTGAAACAAGGAAGTTTAATATCAAATTATGTTCCAAACAAGATTACTATACGGGGGCCACTGAAATAAATCCAGGATGACCCTGAGATAAAATGAGTCCTATCTAAAATGGGTCGTGGATCACTGAAACATGAACATATGCAGCAAATAGAAAACGATGTATTAACTTCGTGAATCCTGAAATGCAACAACGCTAAATGCGAAATGAAGGGACGCGCAAGTTTCTGAAATACAAGTTGGGCCGGGTGCTAGAAACTCTGGTGAATAGACATTATGGGAATCCAGAAACCAAAAGCTAAATTTGATGTTTCAGTTCAACAAGTATAAACGATAGTCATCACTGGTTAATGACTCCCATGAATAACTGAATTGCCCTTGCTTGATGCCACCTAAAGCACAACGAGACATCTTCACTTGCAAGTAAACAAAAAACAGTAGTCGCATTTTGAGTGTCATATTTACTTCATATAAAAATACGTGATGAATCAGTGTTCTTGTATACAACTCGCAGAGTACATACCCACAGATTAAGTTTTCAGTCCAATGTTCAGAGTAGAGAACCGTTGGAGAAAGTTTATACTCAGATTGGAAACTAGATCAATCAAGAAGGACGCGACAGTGATAAAAATTCATCTAGGGCTTTAGAATCAGCTTTAGTCAACCGTAAACGTATCAGAGAAGGTCCGACTAACAATTTCATCAGTACTCTAGGGCAAGATTCGGCACACACACAGAAACACATACATAACAGATCAGACATCAAACGAGAAGCAAGAGCTGTGCGGCGGGAAGAGCGGTACCTCATTGGCGGCTCGCCGCGGATCTGGAAGGAGGCGACGGCGCGTACGTCGGCCACTCGCCACGCGCCGGCACACTGTATCTGACGGCTAGGAATGGAAGAGCTTTTTTATAGAGACAGGGAGAAGGCCACGTGCGATCCGAAAGGCCCATTGAAATGAGAAACCTGGCCAGACAGGCCGGCGCGCCACGGCCCAGGCACGCCTAATACACGGGCCGTCACTCGTGCCGCACTCCTGGCCCAGGCACGGCACAACAAGGAAACGGGTCAGCCCACTGGCACGTTTAGCCCACTAGACGGCCTGATTTTAGGCTACTCATCATGATAAGTCTTTACCAGTGACAAGTGGAGGGCCTTTCGTGCCTTTTAAACTCTAATCAGTCATCACATTCAAGTGGGATCAAGGTGGCTTCAACGGCTCCGCCGGTGAATCACCTCCTGTTTGCCGATGACAGCCTGCTGTTTTTCAAAGCTAGTGCTGAGGGTGCGAATGAGGTATCAAACCTATTGAACCAATATTGTGATGCATCGGGGCAGCGGGTTAATAAGGATAAGTCTTCTATCTTCTTTAGCAAGGGTTGTCCTAACAGTACTCGGGAATTGGTGAAACTGTCATTGCAAGTTCCAAACGAATCTCTAAATGAAAGGTATTTGGGTATGCCGACGGATGTGGGTCACTCAAAGAATGGCACTTTCAAATTCCTAAAGGACAAGATTTGGAATAAGGTGAAGGGATGGATTGCAAAAATTCTGTCAGCGGGAGGAAAAGAGGTTCTTATTAAATCAGTGGCTCAGGCTATCCCTGTTTATTCTATGGCATGTTTCCGACTACCTTGTGGTCTATGTGAGCATATAAACTCTTTGATTCGAGGGTTTTGGTGGGGAAGCAAAGAAGGAAAAAGAAAGCCACATTGGGTATCATGGCAGGTAATGACAAGTCCAAAATATATGGGGGGCCTTGGCTTTCGGGATCTTGAGATTTTCAACTTGGCGTTATTGGCACGACAAGCATGGCGTTTACTACATGATCCATCTTCGCTCAGCGCTAGAATTTTAAAAGCGGTGTATTTTCCCACAACCACTTTTCTTGATGCAGAACTTGGCTCCAATCCATCACAAATATGGCGGTCTGTACTGGATGGAAGGGAGGTTCTCAAGCAGGGTGTCTCTCGCCGGATTGGGAATGGTCGTTCAACTCCTATCTAGACTAGCAATTGGATTCCGCATGAACCTCTGCTCAGACCTCTCATGCCTTTGGTCCCGAACCCACCTGAAATGGTGCATGAGCTTATAAACCATACCGAGGCAGCATGGAATATAGATTTGGTACGCCAAGTTTTCTTACCTATGGATGCAGAGGCGATCTTGAGCATTCCTTTGTGCACACGTAACGTTGAGGATTTTTGGGCTTGGCATTTTGAGAAGAAAGGAATTTTCAGTGTGAGATCAGCTTACCGGATGCTTGTTGAAACAAAGATCAGGCGTGAGAATTGGCTGGAGAGAGTGCCGGGGTCTTCTAGTTCAGGGGAAGCAAAGACGTGGACCAAACTATGGAAATTGTCAGTACCTTCAAAACTGAAAATTTTCGTCTGGCGCTTTGCTCACCAGTCCATACCTTCGGCAGATGTCCTGCACCACAGGAAGATGGCGACATCAAGCACATGTAATCTGTGTGGATGCGCCGATTCATGGCGCCACTCACTTTTGGACTGTACAGTGGCCAGATGTACGTGGGCATTATCGGATGCAAATGTGGCTGAACATATGATTTTATGCAGTGATCCTAGGGCGAAACAGTGGCTGTTCTTCATGCATGATTTCTTGTCGCACGATGAATTTACGAGGATGATTGTCACATTGTGGGCCATCTGGACGGCGAGGCGTAAAGCAATCCATGATAACATCTTCCAGAGCCCCGAACAAATCCATCGATTTGTGCAATCCTATATGGCCGAGCTAGAGACGGTTAATGCCAGAAAGGAGAAGGTGCAGCCACCATCAATCCGAGACACGAGAAGGAGCTGGATTCCTCCCTCTTTGAATCATGCAAAGATCAATGTTGATGGTGCTTTCTCACGGAATGGCAGCGTTGGAGCGGCAGCAGCTTTCTGCAGGAACGAACATGGAGATTACTTAGGGGCATCGGTCTTGGTGGCGCCTAATATGACTGATCCGACTGCTCTGGAAGCACTGGCTTGCCGAGAAGGTCTGTCCCTAGCCGCAGATCTTAATCTCTCAAATATCCATTTGGCCACTGATTGTCAGGGACTGGTGGAAGAAATCAAGAATGGATCCAGTGCATTCCATGGGGCGATCATTCAGGAAATTCAGTCTAGGATGATACCTTTTACAAGTTGTTTTTTCTCTTTCGAAAGTAGAACTTGTAATTTTGAGGCACATAGCCTCGCAAAGCACGCCTCTTCTCTAGGAGCTGGTAGACATATTTGGCTCGATCTTCCCTATGATTCAGTCAACATTCCTGTAAACATTTTGCAACAGAGTTAATAAAAAGCGTGTGTTTGCCTCAAAAAAAACCAGTGACAAGCGCAACATATACTTCTCGCAAAAAAAAAGACAAGCACGTATGCTGCCCAATGATATAACATTTTAGATTTTAGGGTTTGAGCTATGGTTAAGGTCCAATTTTTTCTACATCGATACCGAAGGCTCCAAACCTTTTTCTAAATTTAACTTCCAACATCAGAAATTATGCATTTCTCACAATTCATTTGTTAATTTTTAGGCAGTAAATGATTATTAGGGTATTTAATGGATATAATTTAAATTTGAACAACTAGTATATTAAAACAATGCCTACAATTTGGAAGAAAATCATATTTAAATTCTAAAGTACCTTGCATGGTAGGTGTTATCTAAGATATGTATGGAAAACTAAAAAGTTTGTAGTTGGAAAAGTCTTATATTACTTTACTGTGCTGAGGACCATGTTGGAATTGCTCTAATTATGTATACATACGATTGACTCGTTGGTTTGGCGACTTCAAAATAGTACACCTTGTTAAAAATTGTTTTTTTATGAACGGCAACCTAAAATGCCCTTCATTTTCATTAATATTTGAAAGCAGCATGATTTACAAGAATAGGAATTGAATGAACTCGAATACCGACCACCAAAAACTGCTCCTCCCCTACCTGCCTTGAGTCTAGGCATTTCCCATAATTTCGTGCGCAACGGACCGCTCCAGCTACTCCGCTCCGCTCGGCGCTGGAATGCGAAGCGGCAGAATGGCAGCTTCACCAAAATGAACTGCGCTCCGCTCCGCTCCGCCACTTCAGCTCCACGGAGTTGGGAGCCGGAGTGTTCCCGAACAGGCCCTTCATCTCCTCAATGTCCAGATCGGCAACTCTAGAAGCAAAGGAGGTAATGCTATCAAAGACTCTAGAGCTCCTTTCAGGTCAGATTTTCCTCATGCCCGCAATAGAAACTGCCACAATTTACTTGCTATGTCAAAAACAGAGGACCACCATGCACAGACCAAGTCAAGAGGAGAAGAGATCAAAGACCCGATGGCCCTAAAACCCAGAAGCCTAAACCAAACCTCGTGAGAAAAAGGACAACAATGAGCAACTGAGCTCTAGTCTCATGGCTTGGCCGCAAAGAGTAGACTCTCTTTGCCAGCCCGTCTGCAGGGCAAAATCTGTCATGCATGACCAACCAACAAAAGCATTTCTCCTTGGATGGAGCGATGTTCTTGCACAGGGAATTTGCATTGTCTGCCTATAGTGATTAGAGAACCAAAAACAAAGCCCATGTATGCTAAACTCAGCAACTATCATCCATCCACAGTGAGATGGCATGAGAATTTATCCACCTCTGAAGTAAATGTCGACATGTTCTGAATTGCGGCCCACTGGCTGAGATATTCCACAATTGCCTACACGGACAAAGTTCCATGAATGTCACGAGTTCGCACTGAAGTAGTTACATTCACCTCGGATCAAGATCTGATCGAACCCACTCCCTCCATCCAGAGCCATCAGGGACGAAGAGCACGATTAAGCAACTGGAGATTGTGTATACTGACCCCGCCAAACTCGGTCAGTCGACACACTTGCTCCCAGACCACGGGGATGGCTGCCCTTGGCTTCTTCAGATCCACGCAAAAGTAACGCTCTAATGATTTTGTTGACACTAGAAGACCCATTGCACATTGCAGTAGATCCATATAGAGAAAGCATGTCATAAATAGTCATGGCCGAGAGAACCGCCTTGAACAGCACAATCCCCCCTTTGTGGTTGAGCATGGAGGTCCACCATATAACTAAGTGGCGAGCCACTTGACCGAAATATGATGATACACTTCGCAACAAGGAAAAAAATGAATGAAACAAGATAATTTTTTAGTACAACAAAAAATTCGCATAAATCTTAAAGCAACAACGGACGGTGGATCCATGTACAGGATATTTTGTGCATGGTAGAAAAACCACTCATGTTTTTTGCACATTCTTGAGATTGCTACAATACATGGAACATTTTGCATTCTCACAATGTATTCACGTAATTTTGAGAGCATCTTTTCTGAATGATTTCGAGATTGCTCACCATGCCATCATGACGTAAACTTTAGAACATGTTTGACTTATGAAGGTAATGGGAAAAATATACGAAAACGCTAATCATATATTCCATTCAATGAAAAGAACAAAGACGACAATAAAGAGTAGTACATACAATTCCCCATACTGGATCTGAAGGCTAAACCATGAGGCTAACTTATTCAATATTATTAGAACTGCATGTGAGATTAACCAGAAGCTTGAATGCACGTCTTCTGCTGAGAATTATTAAATTTTGCTAGCAAACATATACATTGAATTATATTTTAATCATTTCAGGGAAGGCTCCCAGGAATTAAAACCCAGCGGAGAACTTGGACTTGAGAAGTTCCACAACCCCGGCCTCCACCCGGAGCGCCCTGGTGAGCACCGGCGTTGGGATGGGCGGGTTGGAGCCGAAAAGCGTGAGCGGCACAAAGACGATGCTGGGGTTTTGGCTGTTGAAGGAGACGACCATGGTAGCCTCGGTCTTACCGACGTTGAACTGGAAGTGCATGAGGCCGCGCGGGATGAGGAACGTCTCCCCAGCGCGCACCACCCTGGAGTAGAGCTTGTTCCCCGAGTCAAGGCTGCCAAGGATTCCAACGAGGAGCTCACCTTTCATCACGATGCCGATCTCGGTGGCACGGGGGTGGATGTGCGGCGGGTTGGTGCCCCCCGGCGCGAAGTCCACACGGTTCATCGACACGCCCAGCGTGTTGGTACCGGGCCACTCAGCCACGTCAAGCTCCGTCAGGCCGAGCCGTTTGGGGTGGACGTGTTGCCGGCCTTGGCCAGCTTGGACGAGAAGAGGAAGTCGTCGCCGGCCTCCGACATGGGCTTGCATGGGTGCCCGTTCACCGAGACCGCCTTGCCGCCCAGGTCAGCGACACAAAAGTCCTGGAGAGGGTCAGAGTCGGTGGCCAGAGCCGGACCAAGGAGCAACATGGCGAACAGGCCAGCTATGGTTTTTGCGTACTCCATTGCTTGCTAGGCAACAAATGCAACGAGCTTAGCTAGGGCTGATGAGCTAGAGTTTGCTGATCGAGAGTGTCTAAGGCACTGGTGATTGCTGCTAAGCTGTGATGGATGAGTGGGTAGTGAGGCATATGCAGTCCTTTATATAGGGCATCACGGACGCAGGCATGGATCTAATTAAGTTATGCATGTCGTCATTGCATGCATATGCAAATGGACACACGAGGCAAGGCAGAGAGTTTATTAAACATATAGCGTATTACTTGCGTCGGGATGAGCTAGCTTGTGATGAAAATGGAGATGGGAGCAAGGTCAGAGTCAAGGCCACTGCCGGCTGCTAAGGAAATGGGACCGACGAACAGAGACAATGGGAAGGTGTATCTCGATGGAGTATTGCGCTTGGGGAAACGGCGCGTCCATAATATTCGTGCACACCTCTAGTCGTCAATCATATCAAGTTCCGGGCGTGCACACCGCATGGTTGGGCTTGGGCGACTGCGAGGTGTGTTGTCATTTCAACCCAACTTGCTAATTTTCCTCGCCGAAGCAACAAACGTGCAAGCTATTCTCCTCGATCTGCAACGCAGCCGTTGGGTGGCCGCTGTAGAACATAGGGTTTGGGAAACTAGCTTGACACCCTAAAACAGGGTGTGGCTATCTCATTATATAGATGTACCAAGAGGTACAATACAAGGCCTATACAAGACTACGTATATACAGTCTAACACCCTCCCTCAATCTTAACTATAGCCTGAAGTACAAAGCAAGTTAAGATTGCACCTACAGCCTACAAACTGTGGTTGTGGAAGAGGCTTCGTGAAAATGTCAGCAAGTTGATCTTTTGAGGAGATGAACTTGATACAAAGTAGTCTTTGTGCAACACGTTCCCGAACAAAATGATAGTCAACCTCAATGTGTTTTGTCCTAGCATGAAACACCGGATTAGATGAAAGGTATGTAGCACCAATGTTATCACACCACAGAACTGGAGGATGACCTAGAGAGATTCTCAACTCCCGCAATAAGGACTGTACCCATATGATCTCAGCGGTAGCATCAGCAACTGCTTTATACTCAGCTTCAGTACTGCTACGAGACACGGTGGCCTGCTTGCAAGCATTCCAGGCGATCAAGTTAGGACCAAAGAACACTGCATATCCCCCCCCCCTCCCGTGGATCGCCGATCATCAGGACTTCCAGCCCAATCCGCATCAGAGAAAGCCGAAAGTTCACAAGACGATGCAGACTGAAGAAGCAGACCATACGAAGCAGTGGAAGAGACATATCGCAAGATGCGCTTAACTGCCGAGAGATGAGTGGTACGAGGTGCATGAAGGTACTAGCACACACGGTTGACTGCATAAGAGACATCAGGCCTGGTGATAGTGAGATATTGCTGACCACCAACAAGACTGCGATACTCAGTGGCGTCATCAGCAGAAAGAAGATCTCCATCAAGGGCAGACAACCGATCAGTCACAGACATCGGAGTGATAGCATGTTTGCATTTGAGCATCCCAGCACGGCGCAACAAATCCATAGAATACTTTTTCTGAGTCAGAGTCAACCCAGTAGAGGACCGTGATACCTCCAAACCAAGGAAGTAATGAAGAGCACCCAAGTCCTTGACAGCAACTCCTCACTCAATGCGGACACAAGGCGATCAGCAGCAGCATCAGAAGAACTGACAAGGATGATATCATCAACATAAACCAATAGATACATCGTCACCTCAGGACGCTGAAGGAGGAACGGTGATGTGTCAGCAGTGGAGGGAATAGACCCAAGAGCCCAGAGAACAGAACCAAGGCGTGCATGCCACGCACGAGGCGCTTGTTTAAGTCCATACAACGCCTTGACCAGACGACAGAGATGATGCGGATGTGTAGGATCAACAAAGCCTGGTGGTTGACGGATATAAACCTCTTCCTCAAGAACTCCATGGAGGAAGGCATTTTGTACGCCAAGCTGACGAAGAGACCAACCACGAGTAACAGCAAGAGACAGCAGTATACGAATAGTAGTAGGCTTGATAACTGGACTGAGCGTGTCTTCATAATCAAGACCATACCTCTGCTTGAAACCCTTGGCAACCAGCTGTGCCTTATAGCGCTCAATCGAACCATCTGCATGTCGTTTTACTTTAAACACCCACTTGGAGTCAATGATGTTGAGACTAGAAACCGGAGGAACAATTTGCCAAGTGCCATTTTTCAGCAAAGCCTAAAATTCCTGCTCCATCGCAGCACGCCAATGAGGGATACCCAATGCGGCCTGAAAATGACGCGGCTCAGCCGTCGGATCCGTAGCAGCATGAGCAACACATGCGGCAAGCCACGCCACAGTCCCGTCTGTGCGTTCCTTGGGGCAAAAAACACCAGACCGGCTGTGTGTGTGTGTGGTTGATGAGAGACCACAGCAGGCGGCGCCGGCAACACGGGGCTTGCCACAGGAGACGAAGGTGAGACCGATCCGGGGCTGGAGGAGCCAGAGTCATCAGACCCAGCGCCGGACGACGTGGCCGAGACGGGGCTGCCGAGCCCAGCCGACGACAAGGCCGGCTCGCGAGGATCCGAGGTGGCCGAGGCGGGGCTGGCCAATGTAGCTGCCGTGGCCGCTGGGCCAGCGGTTGCTGGGCCACCTGCCGCTGGGCCAGGCAAGTGCGATGCCTGTGGCGTGGCGGGCAAGCCAGGCGAGCCGGGCGACGGGGCGGGAGAGCCTGGCGGCGGTGCGGGCGAGGCGGGCGCTGCCGACGCCCGCGGGTTGGCTGTGGATGCATCGGGCTGGCGGGCACGACCCGCCATGCATGGGCCATGCACCGAATCATCATGACCATCGTGAGTGTTGTTCATAGCCTCGTCATCCAGGAGTTCAAGACGGGCACCACGTCCAATACCTGCAGCATGGTTAGGAAGCAACACAGGAGCATTTGCAACATCCACAAATTGATCAGGCGAAGGTGTAGCGGAGTGCACAGGTGGTAAACTAATGGTAGAGTGGTTCGGAAGAGCACGAAACGGGAACACATTCTCATCAAACACAACGTCACGAGAAATGTAGACACGATTGGTGGGAACATGAAGACACTTGTACCCTTTATGGAGAGAACTATACCCAAGAAAGACACACTTCTTAGACCGAAACTCTAACTTACGCTTGTTGTACGGCCGCAAGTGCGGCCAACACGCGCACCCAAACACTTTGAGAAACGTGTAGTCTGGGATATCATTGAGTAAGAGTTCAAGAGGGGTTTTCATTTTCAGTAGTCGTGAGGGAAGCCTATTTATCAAGAAACTGGCGGTGGAAAAAGCATCACTCCAGAATCGAAACGGGGCGGAGGCATGAGCTAGTAAAGTAAGTCCAGTCTCTACAAGATGACGATGCTTGCGTTCAGCGGTGCCGTTTTGCTGATGTGTATGAGGACAAGATACGCGATGCGAGATCCCAAGCTTGTTGAAAAACGAGTTGAGGTTGTGATATTCACCCTCCCCCAGTCGGATTGAACATGAATAATTTTGTGCTTAAGGAGACGCTCAACATGTGCTTGGAACTGAATAAAAACATCAAACACATCAGATTTACGCTTGATAAGATATAGCCAAGTAAACCGACTGTAAGCATCAATGAAACTGACATAATAGTTGTGACCACTAACAGACGTTTGGGCATGACCCCATACATCAGAAAACACAAGCTCAAGAGGATGTTTCACAACACGACTAGACTCTGAAAAAGGTAGTTGGTGACTCTTGCCCTGCTGACAGGCATCACAGATAGTTTCAGCACTTTTATTGGATACAACTGGTAGTTCATGGCGATGCAGCACATGACTAACTATAGGAGCAGCAGGGTGACCAAGGCGCGCATGCCAGTGCATAGGCGACACACGAACACCACTGAACACCTGAGGAGAAGACGGCTTAGGAGATGCAGGTGGTGTGTCAAGTGCATATAAGCCATGGCGAAGACGACCACTAAGCAGAACGGCCCTCGTGTCCCGATCCTTGATAAAGAAACGAAAAGGGTGAAACTCAGCAAGGACATTGTTATCACGAGTAAGTTGAGGAATAGACAACAAACTACGCGTAGCAGAGGGAACTCGAAGGACATTGGAAAGATGCAGTTTGCGAAAATTGTGTGCAAGAAGTGATGCCTGACCAACATGGGAGATGCGCATACCTGGTCCGTTGGCGGTGTGCACCTGATCATGTCCACGATATGGTTTCTGAGTGGAGAGCCTACCCATCTTGCTGGTGAGATGATTCGTCGCTCATGTATCCATATACCACGTTGGATCAAGAGAGTAGGACTGGGTGCGCCCGTGCTCGTGCCCCGTCACAGCAGCTGCAGCCTGCTTATCATTCCCTTTTCCATTGTTACCAAGGCCAAGGAAGTCTTGCTTGTAGCGTCTATGGCAGCGAGAGGCGAGGTGACGATCGATGCCACAAAGCTGACAAGCCTGAGGAGCACCGCAACTAGAACAACAAGCAACTGGGCGACTCCCTCCAGTGATGGTCGGCGCGTTGCCCCGCGAGGCCTGCGACGAGGAAGCCGGTGGTTTGCCACCTGATGCGGCCGGCTTCTGAGGTTTGCCGCGTGTGGCGGCATTGGCGGAGGCGAAGCTGGGGGAAACACGGCGCGCCTTGATGCGCTGCTCACGCCCAAGGAGGCGCGCATAGAGCTCACGACGCGGGAGCGTATCCTCTCGACCATGGACGTTCTCAATGAGATTTTCATAATCATCATCAAGCCCGTTAAGCACAAAAGTGGTGAAGTCCTCGTCCTGAAGCGGCTGACCAACAGAGGGCAAGGTGTCTGCGAGGCTCGTCATCTTGTTGAAGTACTCCGTGATGCTGAGATCGCCAAGCTTGGTCTCACCCAGCTCGGTGCGTATAGAGTGCGCACGCGCCTGAGACTGAGAGGCGAAACTAGTGTGGAGGGCCGCCCACGCCTCCCTGGACGTAGCGGCGAAGATGACCATCGACGAAACACTCGGCGTGAGCGAAGACTGGATAGCGGAGAGAATAGCCTGATCCTGCGCCACCCACGTGTGATATGCCGGATGATGAGAGGGTGGACACGGGATGGATCCGTCGACGTAGCCCTCCAAGTAGCGGCTGCGGAGTAGAGGCAAGACCTGAGCACGCCATGACAGGTAGTTGTCTGGCGCGAGCTTCACCGGCAGCAGGTGCGAGAAATAAAACGGCTGCAGCGCCGCGGTTTGAGCAGTGTACGCCTGCGCCAGTGGGGCATAGGGATCCATGGACAGGGCCATCTCTGGACGAGGGACCATCGCATAGGCGCTAGGGGAGGAGTAGGACCCGGCAGAGGCGGCAGCCAAAGCACCGTGCCCGGGCGCTGCAAGAGGACCGTAGGTGCCCGGCACGACGTAGGGGCCAGCACCCGCAGCAGCCGAAGCACCTTGGTCGGGCGCTGCAGGGGCACCGTACGGCGAGGAGGCCACGCCCCCATAGGACGGCGGCGGCGCCTGGTAGTAGTGGTGCGATGGCGGCGGATGCGGCACCGCCGTGTAGGGTTGCGGCGGCGGCGCAGCATAGGCCGACCCCGGCCAGAAGGATGACGGCGGCGGGGGCGCATCATAGGATGGCGCGGGAGCACCGCACCACGGGTGCGGACTCGGCGGAGGAGGGCCGGCAGGGGCCGGCAGCGCCACGGGCTCGGTCGGGGCGATTGGAGCGTCTGGAGACCCCAAAGCCTCTGGGGAAGTGGGCGGCGACGGCACGGCACCGTACGTCGTCGCGAGGGGGCGGGAGGCCATGAAGGGCGACATCAGGGCGAGGGCTGGCGCGGCGGCGGCGGTCGAGATCGACGCGGCGGCGATGGGAGGTGGTCCAGCGGAAGACATAGTAACCTAATCTAATACATGTAGAACATAGGGTTTGGGAAACTGGCTCGACACCCTAAAACGAAGTATGGCTATCTCATTATATAGATGTACCAAGAGGTACAATACAAGGCCTATATAAGACTACATATATACAGTCTAACAGCCGCCGGTTTATCTGTACTTCTGTACTCGCTGAAGAGACATCTGCTACTAACGTTTGCTAGCGCATAGCATGATCCATCGTCAGACAAGGGAAGCTTCTGGCCGCGGTGTACCTACCCTGGCTCCGGTCTCTCTCGAATAGTTCTCCTTTTGTTTTGTTTCTCTTCTCGATCGACGACTTGTTGCCAATAATGGCACGTTGGCACAGAGAAGGGATTCTTATTGGCTACTGTACTGATCGATCAGTGAGCAAATCAAGTGCAGATATTGGGCCCTGCCTGTCTCCTTGCACTTTAAATATTCGATTGCGGAAGATATGGCGCCAGCAAAACAACAAAACACATGGTTGTCAGTGGCAATCAACAGGGGGTTGTTGCGAGTCAGACTTTCTGACCCTGATCCATCTCTGTCTCCAGTCTTCGGAGTAAGAGCATCTCCAGCCGTTGGCCCCTCAGCAGGTATAAAAATCGCCGTCTGGAGACGAGTCGACGGTAGAATCGGCGCTAGGGGCGGTTGGGCATCCATCCATCGCCCCCAGGCGGCGATATCAGCCGCGGCCGCTTTTCGGCCCAGATAAATAAAAAAATGGCTCGATATCGGCTAGAAACGGCCCATATTCGGCGTGGTTCGGCGTTGAATTCTCATCATAAATAATTTTTTTATCCCATAGTTTATCACAGAAAATCAAATAATTCAACAAAATAGTGCAACAACAAATAGTTCAATACAAATCATATATAGTTCAACAAATAAAAACTCATATGTCATCACACGTCGAGCTAGGCGTCGCCCTTGATCCTCCATAGGTGCTCCACCAGATCCTGCTACAGTTGCTGATGCACCTGTGGGTCTCAGATCTCCTGACGCATAGTGAGGTAGGCAGTCTAGGTTGCCGCTAGCTGGTGATCAACTTCGGCTAGAGGACCCTACCTGTAGTATGGTTCAGTGTCAAACACTGGCTCTTCCTGCTCGCTCTCGTGGATCATGTTGTGCAAGATGACACAGCAAGTCATGATCTCCCACAGTTGATCTTTCGACCAAGTCTGAGCAGGGTACCGGACAACAACAAATTAAGATTGGAGCACACCAAATGCCCGCTCAACATCCTTCCTGCAAGCCTCCTGCACCTTGGTAAAGTGGGACTTCTTGCCTCCTGACACAACGTTTAAGATAATCTTCACAAATGTAGACCATCTCGGATAGATGCCATCAGCTAGGTAGTACCCCTTATTGTAGCGCCGCACATTGACCTCGAAGTTCACCGAAGGAGAATGACCATCAACAAGCTTGGCAAAGACAGGGGAGCACTGCAGCATGTTGATGTCATTGTGAGTTCCTAACATACCAAAGAAGGAGTGCCAAATCCAGAGGTCATGTGTGGCCACCGCCTCAACTACCGCACTGCAACAGCCTTTGGCGCCTTTGTACATCCCCTGCCAAGCAAATGAGCAGTTTTTCCATTTCCAATGCATGCAGTCGATGCTTTCAAGCATCCCAGGAAATTCTCTTGCTGCATTCTGTGCTAGGATCCGAGCAGTGTCTTCCGGATTGGGTGTTCGCAAGTATTGCGGTCCAAACACTGCCACCACTGCCCGACAGAACTTGTAGAAACACTCAATGGTGGTAGACTCAGCCATGCACCCATAATCGTCGAGTGAATCACCGGGAGCTCCGTATGCAAGCACCCTCATCGTTGTCGTGCACTTCTGGATTGAGGTGAATCCAAGTTTGTCGATGCAATCCTTCTTGCACCTGAAGTAGCTGTCGAACTCCCAGATGAAATTCACAATCCTGAGGAAAAGCTTTCGGCTCATCCGATAACGGCGCCGAAATGTTTGTCGCCATGCAGTAGCCTTCGAGACGATGCCGATTCTTTGCTTTCATCCGCCCACCTCGTCGCGGCTTTTCATTGCTCGCCAGCAGGCCGGTGAGGGCGGCGAGGACCATGAGATGTTCCTCTTCCTGGACGTCGGCCTCGGCTTCCTCCTCCAGCAGCGCGGCGAACGCTTCCTCGTGGTCCGAGTCCATTGTCGAGGCAGGCAAATCGCCGAACACCTTGCAGGCGCGGTGGGCGCGTACCTGCAGCAACACTGCCCCTCCGCGACCGGAAATGCCGGAAAAATCGCCCAACTGGTGGTGGAGGGGCTGCCTTGGCAAAACCTCTGCTCTTTTTCCGGCGGGGACGTGCTATCTAGCGGTGGCGTGCAGTGGGCGGCGCCGGGATCAGCCGGTTGGCGGCCGAGCGCACGGGGGTGGGAGGCGAATCTGGAAGAAAGACTTGACTTTTCGCCTGACGGTGTGGGACAGGCATGCTTTTCCCTTGCGCCGGAGCCCCCTAGCGCCCCCTTTCCCAGTGCGCCGGGTTCTGCCTGCGATCGCCAGGCCCAAAAACGGGCCGAGCTGGCGGATTTCGGCGTCCTGTGGGCGCGACTGGGGCGTTTTTTCGGCGCCGGGGCCGAAAAAGTCGCCCGGGGGGGGGCTATTGGGGGCGCGGCTGGAGATGCTCTAACCCCCGGTTCCCGTCCCCCGCGCGCACCTGCATGGCCACTTGTCACCGAATCAACGATCGTCATCGGTCGAGGCATTTCGCTTCTCACTTTCCCCATGTCAACTCAGCTCAGAAGGAAGAACATTTCTATCGATTGTTGCTGCGAGCTGCGCCACCTTTTACTGCAGCCACATTTCCAGATAAGGATGTCAATTTTATCCATAGACATGGATATATTTAAACCTGACCCACATCGATTGGGTATGGGCACATTTTCATGCTATGGGAAATATCCAAATCCTATCCGATTAATCATGAGTAGGGCATGTGTATAATTTTGTGTCAATAGGTACATTCAAATCCTATCTAATTATCTCACCAGTGGGTCACATGTGTTATGAACCCTAAACTACCGCATTATATTATGTAAGCTCTGTTCCATATCCTTCGCTCAATAATGAATTTCAATCTATGGTTGGATGGTTAGGAAAATAATGGTGTTGCCGGCCCACCAAGGTTTATGTCTTAAACTTGACATTGGTGGTCTCATTTTTCTGGATTTAGGTGATGTGCGTTCAGTTGGAGGGGACATTTCCATAGATTAAGAAAACGTCTATGTCGACTTCGTCAATCATAAGATGATGTGTGGACTCGGTCTCTTGAAGATGCTCATAGGGATAGCATCTGCATGCCTATGTATGTATGAGCATATTTGTCTGCACTGTGTTAAAAAATACTCAATTCGATAACCATAGAAATCTCTCGGTTGCTCGCACCTCCATCACACATAAAAAATAGCAATTACACCACCACTCCACGTTTTCCCCTCCAAATTACAACATTGCAAACTTGCAATGCAAGACACCCTCTTATTTTGAATCAAAGTTTGACTACGAATTTATTTGCAAAAGTTAAGTTATAGTATCTCGCAAAAGGTATACTATTAGGACGAGTTCGAGAGCACCGGAGAGGAGACCTGATGCCCCACAGCGCCGCCTAAGAGCTGTGAACCCCACTAGGTTTTCTCTTCTAGCTTCAGCTATCTTTTTATGTACAAACTTCTCTCGCATTATTTGAGGATTTTTCACTTGAAGGGAAAATACCCGTTTTTTCCTAAATTTTCAAATAGTAAGCTATAGCAACTTTGTAGTGTTTTTTGCAAGGCCCCGCTAAATGTCACCTATGTATAATTAAGTTGTTTTAGTTGGATATAGTGCCATTTAGCGGCGTTCTAGCGCTATTTAACTTATTTTGAGTTTGATGCCTTTGGCATAGCTCGCTATTTTAAACTTTTGTTTTTCCTGAAGCCAAAAACACAAAACAACAACTAACACTTGGCACTTCATCAATTTTTTAGTCCAAATAAATCATAAAACTACACATACTTACTTATTTAGTTATATTAAATCATGAAAGCTAATAATCTTATGGGTTCATTTAAAACATATCGATACCACAAGCATATTAATCCATGATGCCGCACAATTATTCATCTCAATTCTGGTGTTATTCATAAAAACACATAAATATATCAGATATGTTACTCATTCATCCACGACGATGTCACAACACAAGCACCTATGCATGAACCTCCTAAGCACGGCAAGCATGAGAAGTAGATGAGGAACGCTCACTGAGAGCGTCCGTTGACGAGGCAGAGAAGTGTGGTGTCATCCGACATGAGAAGTAGGAGGCAAAGGTGGAGTAGAAGAGGTCGAGGAGGCAAAGGCGGGTTGGACTTGGGGACGAGGCATCAACCGACGTCGGAGGTGAGCAGTGACAACGGGGGTGGAGACCAAGGAGGGAGAGGGACACATGATTCAGTAGTGAGCATGGAGACCATGCCATGTGCGGGGGGCACGCGGAGGCAGATATGGTGTGCGGTGCTGGTGGCGGTAGGCGGTAGGCGGCACCAGAGTCAGCATGCTCGATTGGGGGTTAGGACAAGTGATTTGGGAAAAAAATCAAGTCCCGTGCGGGCAGTATATAACAAGCGTAACTCGTCATTGGTAAATCCTTACCAGTGACAAGCACCACATACTTCTCAAAAAAAAAGACAAGCACCACATACCGCTCACTCGTAGAACTTCTTAGATTTTAGTGTTTGAGCTAGGCTTAAGGTCCTTCTTTTTTGAAAAATTGACACAGAAGGCTCCAAACCTTTCCTATATTTAACTTCCAACATCTCGAAGTTCATGTCAAAATTATGCATTTTTGCATTAGTTTGCTAATTTTTAGGCATTAAGTGATCTTTATGGTTGATATATAATTAAAATTTGAACTACAAGTCTATTAAAACAATGCCTACAATTTGGAAGAAAGGTAATATTCAAATTCTTAAGTACCGTAGGTGTAATCCAAGAGATGTATGGAAAATTCAAAAGTTTTAGTTGGTAAAATTCTAACTCTTAGTTGCACTTATTTGTTTTATTTAATTCTAGAAAGGTGAATGAAATACAAAAAATGTAATTTGGCATGGCACCATGATATGACCTCAAGGGGTTGTGTTTAAAATTGGAATCAATTTCACAAAACTTGGGTTGTACATTGTCGAGCAACCGAAGCATCTCCGGGTAAGCATCATATGTTTCAAAGTGGAATTATGAGGTTTGAAGTCAAACTCACTATGGCTTCATCATTTCAACTTAAATTTGTATTCCAACTTGATATTATACTATTATACGGAAATCCTTTTGGTGACCGAGCTCCAATGAGGCCTCCAAATTCAAAATTAAAATTTCATCAAAATTCATATTTTTATGTTTCAAAAAATTCTGAAAAAAACACAGATATACATGAAGGCATAACACACATGTGTGTAAATTTTCAGGGCAAAATACGTTGAAATGAGGGCTGTGCAAAAAAGACAAATCTAAGGCTGTTTAACACATGATACTATTCATTCTCTCAGGCCATGAATTTGTCTTTTTTGTACAGGTCGCAATTCAAGGTATTTCATCATGAACTTTTACACACATGTGGGTTACATCCTTACATATACGCATATTTTTTTCAGAATTTTTTGAAACATAAAATTTTGAATTTGTTTTTTTAAATAAAGGGCTCCATGGAGCTTGGCCTCCAAAACGCCATTCTCACTATTATATACTTATATGCGTTCATTTTGGATCTTGTTATGTAATACTCCGAGTTTGTTTTTTTTGAAATAGGGAGTTAAGGCACCATATACAAAGTACATATGTATAGAAAATAGAAGGCTCCTGATTTTTTTGTAAAAATGAAAATACAAATTTTAAAAGTCCATATCAAAATTAAGCCTCGCTCTGGATTGGTTTGCTATTTTTAGGCATTAAAATGAAGTTATAAATATTGAAGGGATATAATTCAAACTGGAACTACAAGTATATTTAAAAGTGCCTGCAATTTAAAAGTGAAAAGAAATCATATTTAAGTTATGAAGTACCTTGGGAGATGTTATCCGAGAAATGTATGAAAAAAAAAATCGAACATCAATTTAAAATCGACCTGAACAACACAATCCCCCCCACTGTGGGTGAGCATGGAGGTCCACCATATAACTATACGCCGTGACCGTGAGCCACTACACTTCGTCACAAGAGAAGAAAAAAAGAATGAAATACTTTGAAACAAGCTAATTTTTATAACAAAAAGAAATAGCATGAATCTCAAGCAACAACGGACGGTGGATCCATGTACGGGATATTCCGTGCATGCTAGAAAAAACACTCTCAAGTTTTATGCACGTTCTGGAGATTGCTACAATGCATGGCACATTTTGCATTCTAACAATGTATTCACATAATTTTGAGAGAATTCTTTCTGAATGATTTCGAGATCGCTCAACATATGCCGCCGTGACGTAAACTATAGAACATGTTTGACTTATAAAAGGTAATCGGACAAATATACGAAAATGCTTATTATATATTCCGTTCAGTGAAAAGAACAAAGACGACAATAAAAAGTAGTACATTCAATTTCTCGTATTGGTTCTGATCGAAGGCTACACCATGAGGCTAACTTATTCAATCTTATTACACGACTGCATGCGAGATTAACCTGAAACTTGAATACATGTCTTCTGGTGAGAATTATTAAATTTTGCTAGCATGCATATATGGAATTATATATTGATCATTTCAGGGAAGGCTCCCAGAAATTAAAACCCAGCGGCGAACTTGGACTTGAGAAGTTCCACGACCCCGGCCTCCATCCGGAGTGCCTTGGTGAGCACCGGCGTTGGGATGGGCGGGTTGGAGCCGAAGAGCGTGAGGGGCACGAAGACGATGCCGGGGTTCTGGCTGTTGAAGGAGACGACCATGGAGGCCCCGGTCTTACCGACGTTGAACTGGAAGTGCATGAGGCCCCGTGGGATGAGGAACGTCTCTCCGGCGCGCACCACCCTCGAGTAGAGCTTGTTCCCGGAGTCGAGGCTGCCAAGGATTCCCACGAGGAGCTCACCTTTCATCACGATGCCGATCTCGGTGGCACGCGGGTGGATGTGTGGCGGGTTGGTGCCTCCAGGTGCAAAATCCACGCGGTTCATGGACACACCGAGTGTGTTGGTACCGGGCCACTCGGCCACGTCGAGCTCCGTCACGGCCGAGCCGTTCGGGGTGGATGTGTTGCCGGCCTTGGCCAGCTTGGATGAGAAGAGGAAGTCGTCGCTGGCCTCCGACATGGGCTTACACGTGTGTGCCCGTTCACCGAGACGGCCTTGCCGTTGAGGTCAGCGACGCAGAAGTCCTGGAGAAGGTCAGGGTCGGTAGCCAGGACGGCCGGAGCTAGGAAAAGCATGGCGAGCAGGCCAGCTGCTAGGGTTTTGGAGCACCCCATTGATTGCTATGCAATAAGCTTAGCTAGGATTGATCAGCTAGAGTTTGTTGATGGAGAGTGTCTAAGGCACTAGTTGTTGCTGCTGCTAAGCTGTGGTGGATGAGTGAATGGTGAGGCATATGGAGTCCTTTATATTGGGGATTGATGCACGCAATGGATGCATGGAGCTAATTAAGCTATGCATGTGCATGTCGTCACTGCATGCACAAGGCAAGGCAGAGAGTTCATTAAAGATATATTACTTGCGTGGCATCAGCTAGCTTGTGATGAAAATGGAGATGGGGTCAAAAGGTCAGAGTCAAGGCCACTGCCGGCTGCTATGAAAATGGGACCAACGAACAGACACAAGGAGGAGGTGTATCTGAATGGAGTATTGCGCTTGAAAACGGCGCGTTCATAATATTCGTGCACACCATTAGTCGTCAATCATGCATATGGGTTTCGTCTAGGCTTATCAAGATCAGGGGCGTGCTGATGGTGAAAGGCCAGGGTCTTCATTCAACAGCAAAAGAGAGAAATGCCAGTGTCCAGGAGCTGCATGCAAAATGAAAAAGCTAACTAATAAGCACAATTGAAGATCATAATGTGCTATGTTGAAGGCCTTGGCATTATTTCTCAGCAAATAAAGTGAGAGACCGCGGTGCAAGGATTTCTTCTAGGTTAATTATGCTTCCTTTTTTTTTTCTTTCCTTTTTTGCATTTCTCGGCTGTCCGTCTCCGACCACCCGCCAGCCGTGGCCGTTTTGTCCATCGTTGGGCTTGGCGAGCGCGACGCGTGTTGGCATTTCAACCTTGCTAACTGGTCTCGCCGCCAGTTTATCTGCTAACGTTTAGCGTATGGCATGATCGTCAGAAATGGGACCGGAGGCTTCTCGCCGCGGCGTACCAACCCCGAACCTGGCTTCTCTTCTTGTTTTGTTTCTCTTCTCAATCGATGACTTGTTGCCAATAATAGCACGTTGGGGCAGAGACGGGATTCTCATTGGCTACTGCTGATCGATCAGTGAGTAATCAAGTGTAGATATGGCGCCCTGCTTGCCTGTCTCCTTGCAGTTTAAATATTCGATCGCGGAAAATATGGCGCCAGCGAAACAACGAAAACATGGTTGTCAGTGGCAATCAACGGGCCTGTGGCGTTGCAAGTCAGACTTTCTGACTGTGATCCATCCAGCGCACCAGCCCGCCTCTCCCTGTCTCCAACCTCCCAATGTACAATATTTATTACATATAACTTATTTTTACTGTTAAAATTCGGCAAAAAAACACGAAACTGTCTTACAAACCTGGATGGGGATTGGGAGGGGGAGTATACGTAGAGTTCTTTTTAATAGATGTTTCTCTACTACCACAATTTAGAATACATTGTTCGGTCTACATATTGTAGGATACTCATCTAGAATAAGGAAATGGGTGATATTTAGTAATCTATTTCTCTCAACATGTACACGTGTCACATGAACATGCAAAAATGTAGGGCGAGAAACCCCAAGTAGTCATGCCTCGGCATGTAGCTACAAGGGTTGCCTTGGGACATAGGCTAATCCTGGCTGTGAGTGAAGCATGACAATTTCAGCAACTGGTTATACCTCCCAACTATGAGAATTTCTCCGAGATGATCTACCAATCAAGAGTCGAAGTAGATGTGCACTCTGAAGTATCCACGAGTTCCGAAGTAGCGATCCGGCAGCACTTCAACGTCCCCAAAAAAGAGCTCCGAGAAAACTAGAGAGCAAGAGGGGAAGCCTAGTTGCATTCACATTTAATTAGGATTTTAATCTAATTAGACCGGCATTAGAGCCCGTCTAATTAGAAGTCTAAACTATTAGACCAATTAGACCGGGATTGGATCGTGGCTTTTTGGCCCACTAGGGGTTGCGTCGGGGCCAACCCAAGAGGGTATTTCTTCCAAAATATATTCTGGATTTTTTGGAAGTTTCTAGAACCTTTGTCTTCCTGAATCCTGCCATATATATAGACCCATTTTTTGACATATTATATCTTTTTGGAATTCCCAAAACACTTTTAGGACCATCCGAAACACTTTCAATGCTCATTCTCTCAACTTTTAGTTTCCATAATAATTACTTCGGAAATAAGCGGGCATGACCCGGAACACCTTCTAATCAATAGTTAACAACAGAATTTGGACACCCTTGTTAACTCCCACATTTTCACAAAGTTCTTGAGCGAACCTTTTGCCCCGGATACTATTCACTCGACTTCCCGAGCTGTTAGCAAACCCTACGTGAGATATTATTGGTATCCCTGTGAACAACTCCTTTATCACTATACCGTTTATACTCGTAACGGTTTTTGTTTTATTTACTCGTATTTGTATTCCCGTATTCACGTGATCTCCACCACATGTGTCTGGTCAGACGATAATGACACAGTCTTGAACACCGACTTGAACAACACAATCATCCCACTATGGGTCAGCATGGA